>NC_143157.1:5822707-6077307 GCF_041381405.1 Jatropha curcas | reverse complement strand
CCCACGCCCCTGGGCGGCCACCTGTCGCCCAGCTTGGGCGACACCTGCCGCCCAGACCAGGCGGGGCATGCCGCCCCACCGACTGGGCGGCAGCTGCCGCCCTCCCAGGCGGCACCCCTCGCCCAGCGTGGGCGGGGCCTGCCGCCCCACTGACAGGGCGGCAGCTGCCGCCCGGGACCCGAAAATGGCCTATAAATAGGCCATTTTCAGCCATTTTCTGGTGCGCCTTGTCTGTTTTGACGGACGAATCCTTCTCCCTCTCACGCTCCTTGCGTTTTCTTTACCGCTTTTTGCATTTTAATTTAATTTTTATTGCATTTTTATTGTGATATTTGACCACTAAAATTAAATAAAATTAAAAATTAATTAATATACCTAAACGAGGAGCTTAACCTGGAGTTAAGAAGTGGTCGACGATTAAATCAGGTACGTAAACGAAACTCTGCCTATTTAATTTTAGCACTTCATGCATACTTCTTTTCTACTCTTAATAATTCTATAATTGCATAAACGCATTCACATCATCATTTAGACAAATAAACCGTCTTAAATTAATTTGATTAAGCTTAAATGCCCGGTTAATCAATAATCGTGGTATTAAAGTTTAAATCCGACAATATTGGCTAAAAGAGCCTAGTTAATTAATAACTACGGTTCAACTGCCTTATTTCGAACAAATCCGGCTTAAGTCCAATTAATCAATAATTGTGACTAAAAGCCTAAATCAACATTTTTTGGCAAAATGCCTACAAATCAACCTTTTTCGGCTAAAAGTCGTAAAACCGAACCATTTTGGCGAAACGCCTTAAAATCAATCTTTTTCGACTAAAAGTCGTAGAATTGAACCATTTTGGCCAAAGGCCTCAAAATCAACCATTTTGGCGACAATCGCCTAAATCGCACATTTTGGCAAACTAATTGCCTAAAACAACACCTTTTGGCCAAAGGCCTAAAATCAATCATTTTAGCGACAAATCGCTTAAAATCGACATTTTTGGCAAAATGCCTTTAAAATCAACCATTTTCGGCTCAAAGCCGTAAAATCGACATTTTTGGCAAAATGCCTTAAAATGAACCAATTTTCGGCCAAAGGCCTAAAATCAACCATTTTAGCGACAAATCGCTTAAATCGAACATTTTGGTAAATTAATTGCCTAAATCAACTCATTTTGGCCAAAGGCCTTAAAATCAACCATTTTGGCGAAAATCGCCTAAAATCAACATTTTTGGCAACAATTGCCTAAATCAAATCATTTTGGCTAAAAGCCATTAAAATCAACATTTTTGGCAACATGCCTAAAAATCAATCAATTTTTGGCAAAACGCCTAAACTCATGCACAAAGCATACACACTCATGCACAAAGCATACATACTCATGCACGAAGCATACACACAATCATGCATAAAGCATACACACAAAATGCACGAAGCATACACACAATCATGCATAAAGCATACACACAAAATGCACAAAGCATACACAAAAATGCACTAAGCATACACAAAATCATGCACTAAGCATACACACACCCATGCATTAAGCATATCATTCAAAGCCCTCTAAAAGAGGCCTATCGAACTACGTTGACTTTGATCTTCCATTCAAACGGAAGTACGTAGGCACGTTCGGGATTTCACCCCGGGTGGCAAGTCAAAATCACTCAAACATTTCATTAATCCATCATTTACCTTGCAAAGCATTCATTCATCGGTTAGTTTATCGGCATGACATAGTCTCGGGATCCATCTCGGGTTCGTAGATTGTGCCTTAATCATTGGGATAATTAATCTAGTAACTAGGTTAATTAAAAATGGAGTCACTTAGGGTTTTTTTCTAGTTTACCCTAAAATAATTAAACAAGGTGGCGACTCACACACATCACGTGTATTTCTTCTCATTCATCATATGCATCACATGCTTATGACATTTGGGGGAGGGGTTCACATATAGAAAGTGAAAATCAAATTGATGAATTAGGTACAACAACTAGTTCATCTGATTATTCTATAAATATGTTAACTAAAGATCAAAGTACGCTTTTAGAAGTAGTAAATTCTATAGATGACCAAGACACTAAAGCTAAACTCCTTCAAAAACTCATTAAAAGTTTTGACGAAACCCAGACAGTAAAAGAAGATATAACTCCTAAAATTCAACATAATACTTATGATCTCACAACTATATTAAATAAAAATAAGCATAAAAAAGTAGAAGCAGAAAATTCCACTAGTAATTTAAAAAATGAAGTTAGAAATTTAAAGAAGGAAGTTAGTGAATTAAAACGACAATTTCAACTTCATGATAGATTAATAAAGGTATTAGAATCTCAACTTATTTCTAGTTCTTCTTTTGATGAAGCAGAACCAGATAAAGATGAAATAAATCAATTAGATGAAGATGTAGATAGTAATTTTCTAAACTTATTACAAGAAATAACTTCAAGAAAATATTTGGTAAAAATAAATATTCAGGTAAATGATTTTGTGATAGATACAATTGCATTGTTTGATACAGGTGCAGACTTAAACTGTATAAAATCAGATTTAATCCCTAAAAGATATTGGTCAAAAACTAATGAAAAACTAAGTACTGCAAATAAATCTAAATTAGAAATTATAGGTAAAACAGATGCACAAATAGTAAACCAAGGTTTAGAAATAAACACAGTATTTTTATTATCACCTCAAATAAATTATATGGTTATATTAGGAATCCCTTTTATCAATCTAATAACACCATATTCAGTTAAAGAGGATTGTATTAAATTTAAAATAAGAAATAGTACAGTTAAGTTAGAATTCACTGAAAAACCTAAGAAAAAGCAATTAAATCTCTTAAAAGCTCATTCAATTAAAATATTAGAGATCAATTCTTTAATTAAATCTAGAGAAGAAGACTTAAAAGATGCACGAAATAATATGTGCTTAAACAAAATTAAACAACAATTAGAGACTAAAGAAATACAAGATAAAATCACAACATTAAAAGAATCTATGAAAAAGGAATTATGTGCAGATCATCCACATGCTTTTTGGGATCGTAAACAACACATAGTAGATTTACCATATGAAAAAGATTTTGATGAAAAAACTATTAAAACTAAAGCTAGACCAATTCAGATGAATCCTGAATTGATAGAACATTGTAAAAATGAAATTTAGGATTTACTCAATAAAAAAATATCTAAATCGAGAAGCCCATGGTCTTGTACAGCTTTTTATGTCAATAAAAATTCTGAAATAGAACGTGGTGTTCCGAGATTAGTAATAAATTATAGACCATTAAATACGGCTTTAAAATGGATTAGATATCCAATTCCTAATAAAAAAGATCTTCTAAAAAATTTATATAAAGCAAATATTTTCAGTAAATTTGATATGAAATCTGGATATTGGCAGATTCAAATTGATCCTAAGGATAGATATAAAACTGCATTTACAGTTCCATTTGGTCAATATGAATGGAATGTAATGCCTTTTGGACTAAAAAATGCTCCTTCTGAATTTCAGAGGATTATGAATGATATTTTTAATCCTTATTCTAAATTTTGTATTGTATATATTGATGATGTACTTATTTTTAGTACAACTCTTCTTGAACATTTCACACACTTAAAAACATTTTGTATGGTAATTCGACAAAATGGTTTGGCCTTAAGTAAAACTAAAATGGACTTGTTTAAAACTAAAATCAGATTTTTGGGTCATTATATTGAGCAAGGTAAAATTCAACCCATAGAAAGAACTTTGGTATTTGGAGAAAAATTTCCAGATGAAATTACTAATAAACTCCAATTACAAAGGTTTCTTGGTTGTTTAAATTATGTCATTGATTTTTACCCTAATTTAAATTGTATGTTAAAATTATTGCATGATCGATTACGAAAAAATGCTAGTCCTTGGACGGATAAGCATACTCAAATAGTTCAAAAGATAAAATCTTTAGTAAAAGAAATACCTTATTTATATATTCCTAATCCTACAGCATTTAAAATTGTTGAAACTGATGCTTCGGATATAGGATATGGTGGTATTTTAAAGCAACAACTTGATAATAAAGAGCGTATAATCCAATATACTTCAGGACATTGGACTCCCGCTCAAGTTAATTATTCTACTATTAAAAAGGAAATTTTAAGTATAGTCATTTGTATAAACAAATTCCAATCTGATCTTTTAAATCAAAAATTTTTATTACGTATCGACTGCAAATCTGCTAAAGATGTTTTACAAAAAGATGTTCAAAATCTTGCCTCTAAACAAATTTTTGCACGATGGCAAGCATTATTAAGTATTTTTTATTTTGATATTGAATTCATTCCTGGTAATAAAAACAATATTCCAGACTTTCTTACTCGTGAATTCTTACAGAACAATGGGCAAGAAAAAGGATAAGGGAAAAGCCATTAAAGAAGAATCAGACTCACCCACTAAAGCTCTTTCTGAGCATTCTGAAGACCTCACTAAAACCCCAGCCTTAAACACTAAAACCTCTAAAGATCTTCAAAAATGGATTGAACAACTTAGTCAATCTCCTGAAGTTTTAAAGGCGTTGCAAGGTATAGCATCTTCTTCCACAGAGGATGCAGGTATGTCTTCTAAACTTAAAACGATCGTACCCATTCATGGTACGGCTAGTCTGTCTCAAACGGTAGACAGTAAAGACTTATCAAATCCGTTGATGGCTGTGGATTTGCCAAAAATCCAGTATACTCCTCAAAGTATACATAAATGGTTTGTTAAAAATATTTTTGATTATGAAATTGAGATCGAGGATGGGTATAATAATATTAATCCTTGGTCAATTTTAAAGCATTATTACCCTGAGGATTGGTACTTTACTCCAAATGATCTTTCAAAACCTCAGGAATATTATCATAATATCTTACTTGATACTGACTCTGTAAAAATTAAACATAATTTTGATCCTAAAAATAAATCTATTATTTTGTACTCTTCCATAAAAATCCAAAGAGTCATTCATCCTAAAGATTGGCCTACTCCATCCCTTTATACTCCAGTAAAATTCAAAGTTTTATATAAGCATGTGCATAGTACTACTTATAATTATTTTGACTATAAAGAAGCATGGGAAAAAGTTTTCTATATTCAAAATCCCACTGCTACTCATTCGTGGTTAATTTATTTTGATCAGACTCTTCGTACTGATTTAAAGATTCCAAACTAGTTTAAAAAATGGTGGCAAACAAGGGGTTTATCCAATGATATTCTCCCTCCTCCTATCATCTCTTCATATCAGTACTTTAAAGCCCATTATAAACCTAGACCTGAAGAAGCCCATATTCCATCCTTAATGTACTATTGTATGGCCTTCTTTACGCCTTGGGTATATCAATGGTATTTGGACACTCAGTATGCCATAGGAACTCAAATTCCTATGTTGATAAAACGACACAAGATTAAATGGTGGGGATCATTTAAGAACTCTACCACTGAACTTAAAATCGACCAATGGATTAGAACTAAACTTTCTGGTACACCTGCATTAACCTATGCTACAACTCTTGCTTTAAAGGATCAACCTACATTTGGCATCCAAAAAGCACAGTGTCAAGCGAGGTTAGCAGCGGCTAAAACCCCTGAAGAGTATAAAAGAATTTGCCAGGAAATGTTCCAGCAGCTTTCCACAGGTTCAGATTCTCCAATAAAACCCTCATCAAGTAAACCGCCAGCAGTCTCTTCAGATAAATCGTCATCTAAACTCAGTCTTAAAGGCAAAGTCAAATGGGCAGACATGGCGTCCTCATCTTCGTCAACATCATCATCTTCCCTTGTTTCAAGCAAAGATAGCAATGATGATATTCTTCAATCAATAATAGTAAAAAGTAAAACTGACAAAAAAGAAAAAGGAAAAGCAAAGTTAAAACAAAAAAGCAAAGTGAAAAGAAAAGAAAAGAAAAAGAAGGACACTTCGTCCTCATCTGATTAAAAGGCAGAAGGAACCTTATTCCTTCACGTGTCTCTACAGTAAAAGGCAAGCTCCAATGGCCGACCAAGCACTATTTCTCTACAGTAAAATTCTGTGGTAAATAGAGTAATGTGCATCAACAGTAAAAGATAAATAGTCTACAGGAAAGAAGATTCTTTGTTTTTTCTTTATAAAGGGAGCCTCTCCCCTTGTGAAGGCATAAGTTTAGTTTTTAGTTAAATTAACCATAATCCCTCTCTCCTTCTTCGCTCCCAGTTCAAGCTGTAAGCGTTCAAGTTGGAGAAAGTCTATATACACACACACGCACCCATATACATATAGGCCTGGAATCTTCTTCCACTCATAAGCTCTAAGCCAATCTGAATTCATGAGAAAATCAAATTGTTATGTCGCCTTGTACTTACTACTAAGCCAATGTTTCTACATCCTAAGTACTTGGTCTCAAAATTTAAAGATTATCCTGCTTCGAAATGCTTGCTTTATGATTTTGGTGATAAGAGGGAACCTTTTTGCTTAATGGAGAGATTATGATGAAACATCTAAAAATGGAAGCTATGTGAATTGTGTGACGTTATATCAATCTATAATTTTTTTTATTATGCTTTACTATATTAAATTATGGAGGAATCATATGGATTTTAGAAAATGGAGCAGGATGTTATATAAATTTTTATTCCCATTTTGTATTTGAACAAGTTTTATGTTAGTTCTAGTCTTTGGGATAGTTGCTGGTCTTTAGCAGATTTTTAGTGATTCAGTTAGCTCCTATTTTATTGTTATTTTCTCGTTGTAACTTGGTTATTTAAACAAGTCATATGCTGTTAAATAAAACAGAACATTCATTTCAATTTTGCTTTCATCTATCTTGTTTTTCTCTATTTACTATCTTGTATCAAGTGCATCAGTGGTATCAGAGCCTGGTTAATTGAGTTAAACACGTGAGGTCTGAGAAAAACACATGAGGGAGTGAATTTGAGAGTTTGCAGTAGCAAATATATATATGTGTGTGTGTGTGTGTGTGTGTGTGTGTGTGTGTGTATCATGGCTGTAGAAAATTTTGTGTAACCAGCGATTCCTCACTTTGATGGACATTATGATCATTAGAGCATGCTGATGGAAAATTTTCTTAGATGAAAAAAGTTTTGGCAAGTGGTTTCTAAGGGCATTTCAAAACTAGCGCCAGGCAGAGCAATGTCAGATGCACAAAAAATAGAGATACATGCAGTAAAATTGAAGGACCTCAAGGCGAAGAATTACCTTTTCCAAGCAATTGATCGTTCAATACCATTCTATCTAAGGATACTTCTAAGCAGATATGGGACTCCATAAAGAAAAAGTGATGGCGTGGTGAAGGGCTAAGGTGGCTGGTGTTGAAGATTAAGTTGAAAAAGATGGATGATTTTTTCTGGAAACAAACAAAACTCAATAGTTTTTGGAAACTAATAAAACCCAAATGTGATTAACACCTTCTTTTCTTATTCAAAGTATGATTCTTCTTTTCAAAGTACACAAAGATACCCTTTAAATAGGGAAACAAGAGACATAATGGCCATAAAACCTTATGTCAGTTACAAAACAGACATAAACTCTATTTAAACCCAATAACGTAACATTTAAAGACACAATTAAGGTTTGAAACAGCTATTGCTCAATCTGAAAAGGTGCTCCAACAAATTATGGGCTCAAATGGGTTGAAATTCATAGTCTATGAGCAACCAAGTGGACTTTGATTGTTGTCTTCAAAGATGATGGCTTGAAAAAACCAAAATGGCCTCAAAAGGAGTTGTAGTTTCAGATTGAACGTGCCACCCCCACTAAGCCCATCTTCGCTTGGGGTGTCTTCATCATCTTCACTAATAGAGTCAAGATCAAGGCCCATGTCGAGGACAGCTTGTAAGGCTAAGCTAGATGGACCTCCATTATTCTCCCCTTCTTGAAAAGTTTCTACTTGGGTAGAAGTTGACATGGTGTCTTCCTTGTATTTCGCTAAGTTACTTACATTGAAGGTGTTGGAAATATTGTAAGTTGGGGGTAGCTCAACTTTATAAGCATCCTGATTTACCTTCTTTATAACCTTGTAAGGACCCTCGGCCTTGGGCATAAGTTTATTCTTTCTTTTAGAAGGGAATCGTTCCTTCCTCAAGTGAACCCACACTAGGTCACCTTCTTTGAACTCCACAACAGGTTTCAGCTTGGCTTGCATCTTGTAGGCTTCATTCTTCTTCTCAATATGTGCTTTTGCTTTAGCATGGAGTTTGACAATTTCAGTAGCTCTGTCCTCGGCCTTTAAGTTAGAGGGAATATTAGAATGTGCTTTGCTCAAATCAAGAGGAACAAGTGGATTAGCTCCATAAACTAATTCAAAAGGAGTAAATTGTAGTCTTACTCTTTGAACTGTTCTAAGCAAATTCAGCATGAGCCAACAAAGAATCCCAATTCTTCACTTTCCCCTTCAGCAAACTTCTCAAAAAAATTGCCCAAGCTTCGATTGACCACTTCAGTTTGTCCATCTGTTTAAGGATGAAAGGTCGTACTAAATTTCAAGATAGTACCTAACCTTGCCCACAAATGTCTCCAAAAATGACTCAAAAACTTTACATCTCTATCACTCACTATACTCCTAGTTATTCCATGGAGTTTTACAACATTTTCAAAGTACAAATTCAAAACATGAGATGCATCAGTAGTTTTGTTGCAAGCAATAAATGAGCCAGTTTTTAGAACCTATCTACTACAACCATAATGGAATCATGATTTCGTCTTGTTCTTGGCAAGCCAATAAGGAAATCAATACTTACATCTTCCCATGGTGAGCTTGGAATCGGCAAAGGCATGTAGGTCTGTGAGCTTAAGTGGTCATCTTGGATTGTTTATAAGTATTACAGCCCTCAACGAGTCTTGAAACCTCTTTCCACATCTTTGGCCAATAGAAATTCTTACTTGCCAATCCATAGGTTTTGTCTCTTCCAAAGTGACCGGCTAGGCCTCCACTATGGACTTCCTTTAGAATTACTTCCTTTAAAGAGCTTTGAGGAACACAAACAGCATCAAGCTTGAAAAGTTAACCATCATAAATAGTGAAGCCCCTAAATGCACCATCTTTCCTAACTCTCTCCCAAATTTGACTGAAATCCCCATCACTCTTATACAAGGTCTTAATATCCTCAAATCCTATTACATGAGCATGAATGGTACTAAGAACCTCATATCTCCTAGACAATGCATCAGCCACCTTATTGCTTGGACCATCCCTATACTTCACTATAAAATCAAAGGATTGCATGTATTCAACCCAAGCTGCATGTCTCTTACTTAACTTAGCTTGACTTTGTATGTATTTGAGGGCTTGATGGTCAGTAAATAAGATGAAAGAGTTAGCCAACAAATATGCACTCCAATGTCTTAGAGCACGAATCAAGGCACAAAACTCAAGATCATAGGCAGAATATTTTCTCCTACACTAATTCAACTTTTCACTAAAAAATGCAATAGGTTTGCCTTCTTGACTCAAAACAGCCCCTATCCCAACCCCACTAGCATCACACTCTAATTCAAAAGGTAAATTGAAATTAGGCAAGGCTAAAATAGGAGCTTTTGTCATTGCGTTCTTTAAAGTGTTAAAAGCAAGGGTGGCTTAAGATGTCCATTTAAACATCCCATTTTTCATGCAGTCTATTATAGAACTTGTTATAGTACTAAAACCTTTAATGAATCTCCGATAAAAATAACAAAACCCATATAAACTCCTTACTTGAAACAGATTATTTGGAATAGGCCAATCAACGATAGCCTTAACCTTTTCAGAATCCATACTTATCCGATCTTTAGATACAACATACCCCAAAAAACTAATGGTGCTATCACAAAAATGACATTTCTCTACATTAGCATACAATGATTCATGGTCCAAAACCTCAAAAATAAGTCTCAAATGCATATAATGCTCGTGTAAACTAGTACTAAAGATCAGAATATCATCAAAGTAATACCACCAGAAATTTGTTAAGGAAAGGTTTAAGTACCTCATTCATGAGCCGCATAAAGGTGGAAGGTGAATTAGAGAGTCCTATTGGCATGACCAACCATTCATACAGCCCCACATTAGTCTTGAAGGCTGTTTTCCACTCATCACCTTCTCTAACACGAATTTGGTAGAATCCATTTACAAGATCAATCCTTGAGAAAACTGAAGCTCCATGCAATCGGTCAAGCATGCCATCAAGCCTTGGAATAGTGTACTTGATCGTTATCTTGTTAATAGCCCTTGAATCTATCACCATTCTCCACTAGCCATTCTTTTTAAGAACAATAAAGGCTGGCACAACACAAGGAGAAACACTTTCCCTTATAAAGCCTCTCTTTAACAATTCATCAACTTGCTTTTGCAATTCATCACTCTCTTTAAGACTCATTCTATAGGAGTGTTTAAGAGGAATTTGAGCTTCCGGAACAAAACTGATCTCATATTGTATTATTCTTAGAGGGGGCAAACCAATAGGTAAAGTGTTTGGGAAAACTCTCTCAAACTCACTAATAAGAAATTGTACCTCATTTGGAATCACATGATTCTGTTTGGGCTTGCCCTCCACATCAATTGGAACATAGGTAGGCAGCCCTTCCATGATCTCACTCTTCTCATCATTGGATAAAAATCCAACCACCCCAACTTCTCTCTTCTTCTTTCGCTTCCTGAGCAGTAATAGTGTGAGCAAGATGGTATTACCCTCATGGAAAAAGGTGTAAGTATTGGCTTTCCCTTGGTGTTGCACATCCTCATCATACAAGAAAGGCCTCCCAAGGAGCAAGTGCCAAGCTATCATTGGGATAACATGGCAGCTCACCTCATCTATGTTTTGCCCAATTGCAAAAGGAACTAGACACTTCTTAGTGACCTTGATTTCATGCTCAGAATTCAGCCATGCCAACCTGTAAGGGGTGTCAATTGGCTCGGTTTTCAGTCCCAACTTCGCAACCATTTCATTGGATACAACATTCTCACATGCACCACTATCAATAATAACTTCACATAATTTGTTTTTTGTCAAACATCTGGTGTGAAATAGGGATTTCCTCCTCCAATCCTCCTCACTCTTTTCAATATTCAAAATACGCATCACCGCTAAACACTCCCCATCTTCCATTGTGTCACAAACGAGGGTTGCTCCCTCGTCAACATTCATATTTTGAATAGAAGCCCAACATTTTCTCTTCAAAATATAACACCAGAGGAGGCATGGAGTGGAAGAAAATCCTGTGTAGACCATTTCAGAATTTTTGGGTGTGTTGCCTATGCCCATATTCCCGATGAGAAAAGGAAGAAGCTAGATGATAAAGGAGAAAAATGCATTTTTCTTGGTGTTAGTGATCAATCTAAAGCTTATAAGTTATATAATCCTAACACCAAGAAAATTGTAAATAGCCGTGACGTTGTATTTGACGAAGAAGCAACTTGGCCTTGGAGTGAAAAAACTACTACAAAAGAAGTTTCAGCTTTATTAGATTTTGAGGAGGAAGTTAATGAGAATCAATCCCAGCAAATGCTTTCAAATGATTCTCCTAAAGATTCTCAACATGGAGTTCCCTACTTCTGAATGTTTACCAATAATGACAGCAATTGATGGATAATCTGGTGAACCAGCAGGTTCACGTTCTCATCGTGTTAGACATAGACCAGCATGGATGTCAGATTATAAGGTAACCGGTGTTGATCAATCTAAATGTCCTATCACTCACTTTGCTCTATTTTCAGATTGTGGTCCTATTACCTTTGAAAGTGCTGTCAAGGAGTCTAAATGGCGCAAGGCCATGGATGAAGAGATCGCTACAATTGAAAGAAATCAGACTTGGGAACTAACTGAGCTTCCAAATGGTGTCAAGACAATTGGAGTAAAGTGGGTGTATAAGACAAAACTCAAGGGAATGGTGAAGTAGACGAGTTTAAGGCACTCTTAGTAGCAAAAAGCTATAAGCAAGAGTTTGGAGTGGATTATACTGATGTGTTTGCACCAGTAGCACGCCATGACACAATTCGGTTGCTGATTGTAATTACAACTCAAAATTCATGGCCTATCCTTCAAATGGATGTGAAATCAACTTTCTTATATGGTGACTTAAAGGAACAGGTATTTGTTTATCAACCACCTGCTTATATTAAGAAAGGAAGTGAGCACAAAGTTTATAAATTAAAAAAAGGCCTTGTATGGATTAAAACAGACCCCACGTGCTTAGAATAGTAAAATTGAGGATCATTTCTTGAAAGATGGTTTAAACAAGTGTCTATATGAGTATACACTTTTTACCGAAATTTAACAGAGAAGATTCTTATTGGTTGTTTATATATTGATGACCTCATATTCACCGGAAATGATACTCTCATGTTTAATAATTTTAAGAAGTCGATGATGATTGATTTTGAGATGACTGATTTGGGCATGATGCATTATTTCCTTGGTATTGAGGTGGTCCAATCTGCTATTGAAATTTCAATTTGTCAAAAGAAGTATCTATGAGAGATTTTGAACAAGTTCTCAATGGAAGGATGCAATTATGTGGCTACACCAACAGAATTTGGAGTAAAGTTAAACAAGGATAAAGAAGGGAAGAAAGTTAACAACACACTCTACAAGCAGATTGTTGGTAGTTTAATGTATTTAACTACCACAAGACCTGATATTATGTTCTCTATAAGTCTGATCAGTAAATACATGGAGAATCCAATGAAGAAACATCTTTTTACTGCCAAGCAGATTCTCAGTTATTTGTAGGAAACTAGAGATTTTGGGTTGTTCTATAAGAAGAGTGCAAGGTCTAATTTAATTGGTTTCACAGATAGTGATTTTGCAGGTGACCAAGATGATAGGAAGAGTACTTCAGGTCATGTATTCATGTTGGGTTCGGCAGCAATATCTTGGTCATCAAAGAAGCAACCAATTGTTGCTTTATCAACAACAAAGGCAGAATTTGTTGCAGCAACCTCTTGTGCATGTCAAGCAATTGGTTAAAAAAAATTCTTGGCGAATAGCATTTCATACAGGAAGAAGCGATTGCAATTTACTGTGACAGCGGTTCTGCTATAAAACTCTCCCGAAATCCTATTTTACATGGTCGAAGTAAACACATAGATGTGAAGTATCATTATTTGCGTGATCTCAATAATAGAAAAGTGATTGATCTCATCTACTATAGGAGTGAAGACCAATTAGCTAATATATTTACAAAAGCCCTCAAATTGCCAACTTTTGTGAAATTGAGAAGATTACTTGGAGTTTGTCCAGTTTGAGAGAGGTCACATCTTTGTTTAAACTGACATAAGTTTAAGGGAGGGAATGTTAAATAAATTGTTATTCACGTTTTTTATTTGACCAAGTTTTATGTTAGTTATAGTCTTTGGGATAGTTGCTGGTCTTCAGTAGATTTTTAGTGATTCAGTTAGCTCCTATTTTATTGTTATTTTCCCGTTGTAACTTGGCTATTTAAACAAGTCATATGCTGTTAAATAAAACAGAACATTCATTTCAATTTTGCTTTCATCTATCTTGTTTTGCTCTATTTACTATCTTGTATCAGGTGCATCACAGGAAGGCATCCTGCATGCACATTCATTGATGGACTCAGATGGTTTCGTCTATGCTAAGAACGGGTGTAAAGCAAAGATCTTTTTTTTTTTTTTCATGAGAAGTGATACTTTCTTATTATCGCATTTATTTCTAGCGAACTCAAAATTTACAAGTACTTCATAGAAGTAAACGTTAAGAGCTAAACATTGAACTAAATGAAGCTCAGTGGGCAATAGCATTGTTTTTAAAATAGGTTGATGAGATTTAAGCAAGTGAAAAATTGGAATTATGATATATCCATCTTAAAATACTTAGAGGACGAGTTGTTAAGATTAGGAGAATAATAACGTGAATAGGCTTCAATTAGATAGTTGCAATTTAGCTTTAGATGGTGTCTGAAATCTGTTAAGATTTGACTTACAAAGGGCTCTGTATAATGGTCAATGGAAATAGTCTTTTCAAGCAATATTAACATGGACAAAAATTAACTTTGCTTTGATTCATCTCAAACTGTTTTAATGTGAGTCCAATTTGTTTGTAAATTCATAAGTCTGCACTTAGGTAATTGAGCATGTAGCAGATCCTGCTGAATTCTGCAAGTCTCTGGCAGCACTAAGTTGTCCTCGCGGAGCTACTGTGATTTCAACAATTAACTGTTCTATGAGGTCATATGCAACTGCCATTGTTGCAGCAAAGTACCTTCTCCATTGAGTATGATTGTTTTAGCTAATTTTGCATGTTTCTTTATTTCCTTGTGTGTGCCTGTAAACCATTTGCCTTAATACAGTTTGTACTTGGTCTTGCTTCATTATGCATATTCCCTAAGTGCTGAATAAATTCCTAAATAACTTACTATCTCTTCCGCTTATTTTTTGCGTTCAAATCCATTGTTATAACACGGAGAATTTAGTAGGAAATCTTTCAACATTCTAGGCTTCCAGCCAGAAGAAGATAAACCCGGATCATTGAGTGGTCTCTGGTTTACATTAAATTCAATCTTCTAATTTTGAAGATTCCCACTTTTTCCAAGTGTTGCCTTTTCCGACTGCTTAGAACTTATTTGTATTTCACATTAGGCTGTCATAAAATTTTCTGTAACTATTCAGTTCTGAGATCTGGTAGTGGTTAACCTTAGGACCACACAATGTACGATTTCAAAATGTATGGTTAAATGTTTATGCTGATTATAGTAGATGTCATGTAGCTTCCCAAAAGGCACCCATCAATGGTCGAGCTTCCTTACTCCTGAAGAGCTAGTATTGATCCTACAACGTGCTTCTATCGATGTAAGACAAATGTTTTCCTTTGTTGATTTCCTTTGGTCACTGCTGTACAGACTAATATTCACGTTTTGGTTCTGGGTTTTCCTTGCTCAGGTTAAAGAAATGGCCGGATTTGTTTACAACCCTTTGACTGGATGCTGGTCTCTTTCTGATGATATTAGTGTAAACTTTATTCCTTTTGGTACCAAAGGTTCTACACACCATTTGGTGTAACACTTTTTATTTCTTAGTTTGTAAAATTGATTTTGAATATGTGTTGAGATGAGGTTAAGGAGATTGCCTTATATTCTTGGAGATTAATATTATTAAGTCAAAGTTCAAAAGAATGAAGTTTAATTTTCCCTCTAAATTTGTAATTAAGAAAAAAAGAACGCAAACTCAACCTTTTTGCTCAATTTGGTCGCAAGTTGGGGGGACAAATTCAGTTAATCAAAATAGATCCTGAAGGCACTTTGGTTGAGAATTTTATAAATTAGATGATAAAGTAGGTCCAAGAGAGAAGAATACACTTTTGAAGTTCTGTTGTTCCATGGACATTGCAGTGTGTCCATTACACTGGTAAATTTGAAGCTAATAGGTTGTCAATTCAACTGGTAATCGTATGGGTGTCCAGTTTTCATGTTGGTCTTCTAGCAGAATATGTTTTTCTTCTTTCTTGCAGGGAGGAGAGAACGAAATAATATATGCTTTTGAAGAGACACTTTTTTCCATTTAGTTCGTAGTTGTTGAATTGAAGATGGTTCATATAACAAGAGTCTCCCCTCTTTTAGTTAGTTCTCATTATTTTTAGATTTCATGGGTTGTTTCTGCTTAAACCTTTATGTTAAATACATAAATATGCCCTTGAACCATATCCAGATGCTATCTGATTTCCTTCCCAAGGTACTACTTTGGCAGGTCGCTTGAAATCACATCCATGTGGATTCACAAATTTGAGCTTGTATAGCTTATCGCAAATTATAGGGAAAAGTTGTTTTAACTACTAAATTTCTATTTTCTGCTTCATTTGCCATTTTATGTTGGCTATTCGACATGTGTTTGCAGGTCCAAGAGGTTCTGCAAGGCACAGGGAAATAATCAGAACAGTATGTAATTTGGTTTCCTTTTCTAAAAATATGTGCATCTGCGACTCCTTTCTTCTTCTTCTTCTTCTTCTTTTACTTGCAACAACATTTCTCCCTCTTACTTGTTAGAATGAGTTTGGAAGGGGAACTGAAAGAGCTATAATCACACAGTTAGTGTTTATGAATGATCTCTTCAGGAGGAGTTGAGGTTGTAGCACAGAAAAAGTATCAGTTCCGGATGTACCAAATATATGTTATTTCTAAATGAACAAATTCTTATTGAACTTATTCCTTCCCATTTAATTCATTCCTGAGGTAATGAATGAATTAAATGATACTTTACCATTTTTCTATACAAAGACATTTAAATTTAGCTATCCCTCCGTTATATTTATACAGAGAAAGTCAAATTTTCTCTGGAATTAAGGAGGTGGTCTTTTTCTAGATTTCTTTTTAATTTACCCTTAAAAAGATATTGAAGTGGTTTCTAAATTTCAATAAAAATAGATAAATGATGAGAGAGAGGATATGTTGCTTAAGTAAGGTGTTTTATTTGTTTAGACTTCCAATAACAAATAAAAATGCGGGCTATTTTATTTCAACTGTTAAATAAAATTTCAATCTCAAATTTGGATTGAAATAAATTGGTGTGAAATTTAAAAGAAAGTTTGGAGCTAAAATTTTTAACCTCAAATTCTTTATTTTGCTTGTCCAAATTTTAAAGAAAGTTTGGTTCCTCGTCTTAGGAGGCATTTGTTATTTTAGACCGGAGCAAACACAAGGGCGGCTTTTTCAGGGTTGCGAATGAAGAGGAGAATGAGGGTGTGCAATGAAATTAAGGTTTAGGTTGTGTATCTCTCTCTTTAGCCATTTAATGGATTCATCAGAGTATATATAAATGGGCACAACTATTTTGATTTAAGCACTGTCGTTTGGAGAAAAATTTTCCTCCATTTGCGATTTATTAGAGTTGAGTATAAATCTCACTATACGTGCACTTAATTGTTAAACATAAGCTTTCTAGTCAAATTTAATTTATATGCATAATATGCTTGAAGTTCACATTTTCTTAATGTACGGTTTAGTCAGTTTTGGAACATTAAATGCTCAACTATAATAATGTCTATCACTTTTTTGAAATACTCCCAAAATCAATGTTAATCTATAAACCAAAACAAGGCCATATTATTTACTTTGGCATTAGTCCCAAAATTGCTATTTTAGAAAAATTTATCTATATAAATAAAACACGGAAAAAAAAATTGGTGCAACGAAATTAAATCAAAATTCAAGAATCTTTTATCAATTTTCCCAATCAATATTTCTAATGAAAGGATATTTAATAGTCGCAATATTTTAAAAAAACTGAATTGGAAATTTTGGAAAAGTTAAATTTAAATAGTGAAAAAACTAAATTATTATAAAAAATATTTCACGATAATACTTTTATTTTTTCTATAATACTTCTGTAGAATTATTTTCTATAAGAAGTTAAACTCCACCAAAGTGTCTTATGAGGTCAAGGATCACAATAGAGCATGCTAATTAAGACTTAGGAATACTGTATTGACGAACGGTATGTCGTTTGTGACAGCAAAGGACAAGTTTTATGCTTTCTTGTAAATCAAATGTAAGGCCGTTGGTCGTTAAAGCCATTTGCCATTGCTTGATACTAGAACAGAACAGTCAGCTGGTAACCATTCTCTGATTAAACCCTAAGTTTACCTTTTGGTTTGTCTCTCTGCTTTAAAGGTATGTGAATATTCTGTCATTTTAATTTTTTGATTACGAAATTGAAAACCCTAGCTTCCATTTCAACATTGCACAATCGATTTCGTTGAATAATTTGTTTTAGGGATTTCATTTTAATTATTATTGATTGAATGATGAATCTTTTACTGCATTTTAGGGATTCCATATGATATTGTAACACAGAGAATTTTTTTTTCCTTAAAAGATAATTCAATGTCAGACGGCTGAATTTACTTGGCTGCTTTTTTATATTTCTCCTCCTGCTTGCGTTCTTGCTCTTTTAGGTTTATCACGGTTGAACTCAATATTGCATAAGAGCTTGTGCTGTATTTATGTGGGGGCATCTTTTATGTTTTCATTAATTTTTCTTTCATGATTTGGATTTTCATTTTTCGAACAGCCAATCACAAATTTAAGGGTTTAGGATTTCCAAAAATTATAATTTGATTTCTGGTTATCTGTTAGTTCTAGAATTTCGTTGTAAAATAAATTCAGTTCCAGTTTCAATTCATTTTGTTATACTAAAATCACATGCATGATAGAGTTTGGTTTTTGTTTTTGATTTTGATTTTTCACATTCCAGTATATTTTAATTCCAGGTTTGTGATTTTTTCTCTTCTTTTTTGTTGATTATATTGATTGAATGGTGAATCTCTTAGTGCCTTTTGCCATCCTTAAAATACTGAAAGTTTTGGCACCTTTTTGATATAAAAAGCATATTATTTGGGGAAGAGAATCAGCCATGGTTCTCTCATTTGATTTGCAGGACTTTATTCTTCGTGCTCGAGTTTTGAAGTTATATAGACAAGCCCTCAGGACTGCGCGAAGAGCCCCTGATCATGCTAGAGGTGAAATTCTTATTCTATTTTATTTATAATCTGCTAAAGGAATCATTGCCATCAATGGACATTTTACTGAGCAACTAAGAGGGTTTCAAGTTTGATGAACCTTTGATTAATCTAGTTTATTCTTTTCTGATAATATTGGCTTTAGAACTCTCTCTCTTTTTTGATAGTTTTCGTTTAAGTTTAATTTTTCTTTTGTTCACAATTACCAAGAAATTTATCAGAGTTGCCATGAAAGTTAGTTGCTAGTATGATAGTGTGTTAGAGGGGAGAGAGTGACAGGGACAGGGAGGTGGGACATGAGACACTTATTATGTTCAAGCAACCAGGATCTCATACAGGCCGGTTAATAATAAAATCTGATTCAAAAGCTAAAGATTTTGTTTTTTAGCTTTATTCTTTCCTCAACCTATTGTTGCTAAAAGTTGCAAGCTTGGGAGCTCTCTAACCTTAGACTCATTAGAGATAGTCTACATCTCGATTTAATTGAAAATAATCCTACCTGTTTATTTTATTAAAATCTGCTCCTTAAATAGAGATTACATTGTTTAGTATCAACCTTTAAAATAGGAAGGCTTTTATTAAAATAAGAAGACTACTGAAACAAAACTTCTAAATAAAACTTCTAATCTAAAGAAACAGCTGTTATTAAGGCTGTATACTTCTTTCTGCTGTGTCCCACGTCTCACATACTTTTTGCCTATGAATGCACCTCTAACAACACTCCTCCAAGGAGGTACAGCTATTGGGCTAATACCTTGAAATTGCAAATGAATGAATGACTTCTGTCATTTGCTGACTCGGGGACTCAAGAACCACGCATGCCTTTTCTGACTGGGGGACTCAAGATAGATGGAGGAGTCAATGATCAACATTTGCTGGCTCTTTTAAGTTTAAATTCACCCTACATATATGTTTCTTTCTAGAAATGTTGTTCATTGACTCCTCCATCTGTCTTTGCAAAGTTTCTCATCACTGAGCTAATTACCATGGATGTCATTTCTATTAAGAACGCAAAGCTATATACACCAGAAGCTGCAGTGATGTGGCTCATTTCAATTGTTCTCCGAGCAAGACTGTTTTAGTTATCTGTCCTGAAGTTTAGGCATTACTCCATTTTTTTGAACTTGCACGCATATATGTTCTCCGTTTCTGGTGATAATAACTTGATTTTACTTGCTGCACTATAAGTTAGGTGATATTTCTGGTCCTAATGTTTACAATTTGGTCTGGGACTTACTTCTTTTCTCATTGGATTCGAACTATTAATCCCACTGCCTTGCCGTTGTTGTGTTGAAGTTGTCAACTGTGTACAGACAAACATCTAGAGTTATTTTGAGCAATCATAACATTTTGTCTATTGTAGTATCATGTGAATCATAATTATCTTGAAAAAGAAAAAATAAAACAAGTCTTCCTTTGTGAATGTTATAAAAAATGTTGTAGGCTTTGTAATATTTTGTTGGGCAAAAATTTATGGCAGCATCTAAAATTCAATGAATTTTACAGTTGATCTGAAACAGATAATTAGACAAGAAATGGAGAATAACAGGAATTGCAAGGACAAGCAGAGGGTTCGTTTTCTGATCAGTGAAGGATTAGAGAGATTAAAAGGTTTGGATGAGATGCTTGATATGCAGGGCAATGCTTAAGAGATAGAAATTGCAAATGGGATGTGCAATAATAACATACTTCATTTTTCCTCAATGTAATGTACTATTAGTGTATTGTAATTGAGAAAAAAAAAATTCTTCATTGCTTTTGTACCTGTCTTCAATGTTTTCTCTATTTAATGTAAGACCAAATGAATTTCAAATACCGGATAACTATATAGAAGAGATGGAAGATACAATTAAAAAAACAAGTTTCATCCAATTGCTTTGATGATTTTATTGCACACAATGTATTTTGTGATAGAAGAATA
Organism: Jatropha curcas; assembly: GCF_041381405.1. Taxonomy (NCBI): domain Eukaryota; kingdom Viridiplantae; phylum Streptophyta; class Magnoliopsida; order Malpighiales; family Euphorbiaceae; genus Jatropha; species Jatropha curcas. The sequence continues at coordinate 6,056,932 of NC_143157.1, read as the reverse complement.
TAAAAGCACGTGTGAAGGTACATCAGCATGCATTATGTCAAAACACTGTCTTTATTCTTAGACTATTTGGTGGCAGGTTGAAAAAGTTGGATCATTAAAAAAAGAAAAAAAAAATTGATAAGTGATTACTATATAATATGAGTATATCAAATTAGAAATATAAAGCATTGAAATTTTCTGTTTCTATATAATTTTTTTAAAGAAAATTAGCAATTCATTACTGAATGATATAATATGGGTACATCATAATATTTCTACAGAAATAAAATAAAATATAAATCGGAACAGTAAAATCTTTTGTAAGATTAATCATCTAGTAAAAACTGAGAAAGCAAATGAAATAAAATAAAATATAAATCAAAACATTAAAATGTTTTGTAAAATTAATCATCTAGTAAAAACAGAGATAGCAAATACCAATTAAGCTGCAGATACCAAATAAATAGAAAAATAGCTCGCACTACCATTTGTTATTGATACAAGAAACTTACCTAAATTTAAAGATTCATAGTTTGCAATCACAAGAAATCAAAAACAATAAAAAAAATTAAAAACATGCATAAATGCTCATCAACAATGAAGAATAACTCCGTGAAAGGAGATAAGTCAAAAATACCACTAAGAGGATGTCACAAACATTTAAAATCTATCAACTATGATGTACCATAGAAATTAAATTCAAAAGTTATTCCAAATGATCACAAATGGAAAATTTTTGAAAATAAAATTGAATAAAATAAAGAAAAATAGAAATGAGCAATCGCCAACCAAAGAAAACTGTCGGCGGCGACTCAAAGAACAAAATCTAAAAGAACAATTCCTAAATCTCTAAATTTTCAGAATTCAATTGAGTTAAAGGAGAAGAAAAATCTTATAAAAGCCTCTTTTTAGAAAAAGAGAACATCAAAGGAGAAAGAAAAATTGAATTTTTTGAGTCATAAATTAGAAAATAGGACTCCCCTATTTAAGATTATCTTTATTGTCTTCAACATTATAAAATATAAATAATGTTGTCTAATACTCAAGATAGTTTGATTCAGTAGTTGAAGTACACTAGATCTTACCATGGTGATTGCAGGATTGAGTAAGATAGCTTGATCTAGTAGTTGAAGTGCACTAGATCCTATCCTAGTGATTGCATGACTGAGTCATGAAGTCAGCATCCTGGGAAGAGTTTTTAAACATAATCGTTCCCCGGTCCGAAAGAGAAGGTTAATTAATAATGATTTATGCATCAAATATTGCGAATTATTCCTTTCCATTTTTTATCTTTCATTTTCTTACGAACAATTAAATTTTTACTCTTTTTTAAAACTCATCTAATAAAATCAATTACGCATCAATTAAGAAAATTTTGTTTATTCTATTTCAAATTTATAACAGATAAAATATAAACATATTTATATGGGTATTGAAATTCAATTAAAATCTAAAAATTTTTAGGAGCTTTAAAATTGAAAGGCCAAAAAAATAAAGCGCACAATTTTATAGCTTCCCTCGTCAAACATTAATTCTTTAATTTATGGCTTTTATGAATTTGGCTTTCATGAGTTTTAAGCATAAAATATGCTTTGAGGTGGCTTTATATTGTTGTTTCCTATATTAAAAATTACTTAAACTACAAAAATAACTTGAACTTTGCGACTTATTGCAAAATCACTCTATTTTGACTTTTGTACTTGGGACATCTCAATCTTAAAAATTAGATATATTGGTGCCCCAAATTCAAAAGTGACAGAGTTTTTAAAAAAATATTATATCAGTGTGACTCATTAGTTATCCTTAGGTTAACGTAAACCCAATGAACTAAAACGCAGCATTTTGTAAACAATCAAAACGTAAACAACTAAAACGTTTTGTCCCTCCTAAAACCATCAATCTCTAAACAACTAATTGAGAAATTAAATTTCATTACTTGAGTGGATGACATAGTTGCAGAAGCTATGGAAAGAAAGCCGCAATGACTTAGAGAGGAAGAGGAACAACAAATTGGTAATAAGAAAAAAAAGACAAATAGTTGTTTTTGATTACAAGCTATTTTCAAGATTAAACTACAAAAAATAAAATAAAATAAAATAAGTAAAATTTAGAAAGATACCGAATTTCAAAAATAACAATCATAAAAAGAAAGTAATGAGATTAACAATTCATAAAATTCAAAAAAAAAAAAAAAAAAAAAAGAGAGAGAGAAATGAAGTAAGAGAAACTGTTGCGTTTTTAATTAGTTTCTTGGCTTAACTGCTGGGTAATCAACGAGCCTCACTAATATAATATTTTATTTAAAATTTTATGTCAATTTTGAATTTTGGGTGTCAATATATCTAAATTTCAAGACTGGAGTGCCCAGAGTATAAGGTTAAAGTAGAGTGATTTTGCAACAAGTCACAAAGTTCAAGATATTTTTGTAGTTTAAGCCTATTAAAAATTAAAATAAAATGCCTTTTAAGATATATATATATATATATATATATATATATATATATATATATATATATATATATATATATATATACACACTAAAATTAAAATTCAAAAATAAAAAAATATGTCTTCATCTAATTAAAATTAGAACCCCTTCTTCTTCTTATGATCTGTTTATAAATTGACCTTTATAAATATTCTAATTTATATTTCTCTGTTTATAATTTTCTTTTATCTCATGTTTTTATGTCTATTGATTATATCATGCTTCAGTGTATGAAACTTTTCTATTTCTCTCATTCTTTGTTCTCCTCTTTCTTTTTCCTTTCTATATCACATCTTTTACCTCACATTGATTTTCAAACTTAATTTTTTTTAATAATTCAAACCATACATATATTATTTTTGATTGTGTACTATGTTTTATTATATTACCATGTCTTTTGTGTTGTTTGAAATCTTTAAATTTTGGTTTCCAAGTTATGGAATTTGAATAAATTCTTCTCTAAACAAATAAGGAATTTAAGTAATTTTTATATATATTCTAAAACAAAGTAATTTATATATCTAAACACGTAGTGTTAGATTAATTATTAAAATATATGGTACCTTTTCTTGTTATTGTTTTTGTTTCAAAATGATAGCTATTTTTTTCAAGAGAAAAAGATAACTATTATTAATTATATTTTTAGTATTTATATTTTCCTATTACAACAGCAAGGTATCGCTCCACTGCTGTTGGATTTTTTTTTTCAAAATGATGAGTAAGACGAAAAAAAAAAAGCGATATTGCTCCACTGCCAGTTATTTCTCTCCACCGGAAAGTTCACCATAAACGCAACAATGCCTTATCGCCATCGGATTTCACAGAAGACATTAAATTCGGAGCTAGAAATTAATTCGCCGTTAATGGATTACACACAGTTTGATTCTTGCTCTGGTTTGTACAGGATTGGGTTGTTTAGATGATAAGATTTTGTAGAGAGTTCAAAAGAGATGATATCTGAGGTGTCTTTTTTTATTACTTTTCAAATTTTTATTACTTAAAAATATTTTTAAAAATGAAAAACATGTAATATGCCACCTGGATAATATTTTAATTTTTTAACATGCCACCACCTGTTATCCACCTGGAAATCCGGCGCCAGGAAATCAATTGAAACGGCTAAATGCATTTTAGTGTGTGCCAGGAAATCAATTGAAACCGGTAAAGATATTTTAGTGTTATAAAATTGAAGTTTGAGTAATTTTAAATTACGATTAAGTGTAAAAGTTCAAAGTTGAAGGATCACCTGTGAAATTAAATCGTCAATCTAATTAGAGTTATTTTTGAGTTTCATTTAGGTTGTGTTTCATTGAAACATCATACTCTATGTTTTCTTTTTTTTTTTTTTTTTCTTATTATTTATACCACTTTTGCAACGGACAAGTTATTGGCATTGAAGTTGATCCTGAACCTCTTGAGACAAGTTCACTAAATGCAGAGAAAAATGAGGCACAACTGGGGATGGAAATGAGGCAGATACCAACAAATTTTAAATTATCTGTATGTATATCCATTTAAAATTTTATTATTTGTACTCATTTCAAACCCGTTTAAATATTTATATTCATATTTAAATCCGTTTAAATTTTTATTCCATATACTCGTCCAAAACTGGTTTAAAGTACCCTTATTGGGATAGAGTATCCATGAGTCTTAAACTATCAATATCTGAACTTATTTAAAATACAATTTTCACTAATAATAGATAGAATACTCATGAGTATCCACTACCAAAAGGCAAACATGTATCTAAAAACTTATATCCGTATCCTACTCATATCCGTTACAAATAATAATTTTATCGTTTGTATTCGTCTCAAATCTATTTATAATAACCTATATCATTTTTAAGCGAAGCAGAGTGGAATGGGTCCTAAAATACATGCACCGCTTTCATCCATGGGTACAGCTTCACTAAATGCAGAGGAACTTGAGGTGCTACGTTTCTACGTTGATCAATATTGATGCCTACGGATTTAGAAATGCCTAATTGATTTAGAAATGGCTATAGGTACTTTATTGGTGGTTTATTATTATATATTTGCCTGGTGAAATGATTGAACCTGCATTTTTGGACATATATTTTGTTCAATTGGCATTAGGAACTTAGGATGGAGATGTAAGAAAACGAGTGATATTATTTCTTTTTCTTTTATCCACTATTTTTGATAGTTATTTTTTGAATGGTAAAAGAAAAGGGAAAAAACAAATGTTTTCATTCATTTGGAACCCAAAGGAAAGGTAATATAGATTTTCTTTAATGGTGTCATCTGTCTCGTCGATTCGAAAATCTTTTAAACTAGTCATAATTTCGCGCTTTACTTGCGAGTATTCATATGTTTTTAAAATAATTATTAATATTAAATATATTATTATTTTGAAAATTTTTTAATTTGCACTTTATAAATGAAACAAAAAATACAAATTATTGATAATCCTTTAGTTGTTTTATTTGATAAAGTTTTTCATATTCAAATTTCACATTCAGAATGATAGTGAATTAAATATCTCTTATTTTATTTTATTTGGATATATTATATATTTAAATTTGAGTCTCAAATATAAAATTATAAAAATTAAGTATAATGTCAAAATTTGCGTATCTATGCTATTGATTAATTCATAGTTCCATATTTTTTGAATTAGAAAAATTCATTGATATTGTTATTGAAATAAAAATGTAAAGCTTCAATATGTTTTTTTCATCAATATAACTAAATCTTTTTCAAAGTTTACTAAATGTATTCACATCTCAAAATATCAAAAAAAAAAAAAAAATCATATTATTGGCAACATGAAATTAGGAAGCTTTAAGAGTAAATTTCTCATTGGAGATTATCATATTTGGTTACTGTATAAATTTTCTCAATAAATTTTAACGATATCTAATTTATGATATAATAGAATTATCTAAAAGAATTAACCAATAAATAATGAAATTGAGGAAATGCAAAAAGAAATGCAGATCTTCTCTTCAATAGAAGGAAGAAATTTGAAGGTAATGAGATCGAACTTGTAGAAAGACCATGGAGTCAAACAGCAGCCATGAATAGCTATCAAGTGGAGTAAATGATCGCCTGCGGCACAAATATTATGCACTATCAACTCGATCAGATACTTTAACTTAAGATTGTGTTTTTTTATTCTTTGTATAAATGGTTTATTATTAGGCTTCCTATATAAAAATATAGAAACATATTGATCTATATCTCATATCTATATGCAGTTTTCAATTAATGAAATTTTAGTTTGATTTTTATAAAAAAAAAAAATAATGACACTGACAAAGTTAAAAGTTAATTTACTAATTCAGACTTTTTAGTTTAATTAATTCAGCATATATAATCTAAAAAAGAATAAATTGTAGTTAACTTTACAAAAGAAAAAGTAACTTAATAATTTTTTTCATTCCCTGTAATTTTTATTATAACCATAACTAAAAGGCAATCAATTTGATTTACCAAGGGAGAAGAATATGCATATAATTACTATATGATTTGATTTTAAAATAATCTTTAAAATATTAAATATTAAATTAATTAAATATTAATATGTGGCCAATCAAAATTTAGAAAAATAAAAAATTTAAAATTCTATTTAAAAAAGAAAAATACAATACTAAATGAAGAAAACGCTTTAAACATTCTTTTATTTCAGTTTTCATATAAATATATAGATAATGATTAGACACAAACACATATTGGTATGATTTGATTTTAAAATAATCTTTAAGATATAAATATTAAACTAATTAAATATTAATATGTGGCTAACCAAAATTCAGAAAAATAAAAAATTTCAAAATTCTTGAAAAAAAAAAGAAAAATACAATACTAAGTGAAGAGAACTTATTAAACATTCTCTTTAGTTCAGTGTTCATATAAATAATACAAATAGATATCGATATGATTTGATTTTAAAATAATCGTTAAAATATTAAATATAACATTAATTAAATAATAATACGTGGCTAATTAAAATCTAGAAAAATAAAAAATTATAAAAAAAGAAAAATATAATACTGAATAAAGTGAAGGAGAACGCCTTAAATATTCTTAAAATTCAGAAAAATAAAAAAATCTCAAAATTCTAAAAAAAATACTAAATAAGGAGAACCTTTAAATATTCTTTTTGTTCCAGGTTTCAGGTATGCAGATATATAAACAGATAGATTATTTCAAAAATTTCCAAGTTAACATCAAAATTATTTTTGATGAAAAACTAATAAGCTTATTGTTTATAGTAACATTTCTTATATTAGTTATTTTTACAAATAAATATTTTCAGTTGCATTAGAATAACCCAGAATCAAGTTAGGTCACTTTAATCCAAACTGAGTCAAAAATCATGAAACCAAGTAATCCCAAAACATACCTTTAAAAAAAAAAAAAAAGTAAACCTAAAACAAATCGTTTGAACCAAACCGAAGGGAATCATGTCAACCAGCCCAAACCAGATAAAAAAAAAACAAATTAAAATCTAGGGATGACTACAGTTTGATTTTAAATCGAAATTGAATCGGTCAAAATTGTGGTCAATAGTTCTAGTTCTAAAATCATAATCGAAACCATGAACTTAAAGTTCGGTTTTTGTTCTTCATTTTTAAACCAAAATTGATGATTTTAGTTTAAAACTGAAACTGTGAAAACATGTTCTTAAAAGGACTTTCAACTTTTTTTTTATTTATTATAGTTTTTTAAAGTAATTTTTAAAAATTTTTATTAAATTGATTTTTTTTTGAAAGTAATATTTATTATTATTATTTATTCAAATTACAAATCTTTAAAAAAATATTTTTAAAAGTTTAAAATATATTATTTAATTTCGGTTCAAAATCGAAAAAAAAGTTAAAAGTAATGGTTCTAAAACCGTTTTAGAAACCGTTCGTCTGAAGCGGTTCTACTTTTCTTATAATTGGATAAAACAACCCGGAATTTTATTTTTAAAAATTTTTCATTTAAAATTTTAATTAGTAATTCTAAACCAATAACATTGTAGGATACTATATTATTTAAAATTAAATAAATCTAATATCCTACAAATTTATTTAGCAAAATTAAATGCAAATATATTTTCATAGTTAACCAAACCTGCAACTAAATGAAAACTAGTAGAGAACCAAATGAAAAATCGACAAACCATCTAAAACCCATGAAAGAAATGAAAATCACACAAAAACCATGATTTGGACCGAACCCAACCCGAATCAAACCAAACCAAAAATCATAAACCTAAACAATTCTACAAACCCTCCCCCCATCCCATTTTCAGCCCCGACCTCACCCTCCTCCTCTCCTCCTCTCGTTTTTCCGATCACCAGAGACCAGCGCCGCGCCTCGCCGTCGCCTCCTGCTCCTCCCTTCTCTCCTCTCTTTCGTCCCTGGCGTACGCAGAAGGCGCAGGAGAGCCGCGACATCCTTCGATCGGAAAATCGCGTCGAGCCTCCTTCTCCTCGACTTTCCGGCGACGTTGGCCCCTCTCTCGCCGACGAAGAAGCTCCGGTCTCTCCCTCATTCATTGCTTCCCGTTCCGGCTGGCGCAGCGAACCAAGAAGCTGCGATCGCAGCTCGCAGTAGGTACGCAGTCGCGTTATCTGCTCCCCTTTTCGATTTTCCGGCAAGACCGCCACCAGCCGGGGGAACCATCTCCTCCCTTCCTGTCATCTCTTTACTGCACGTCACCGTTCTTTCCTCCGGCCAAATTAGCGACGGCAGAACCAGACCTCGATCATTGAAGCTGTTTCCGGTCACTTTTACCCAAAATATTCAGTTTTCCGACATTTTCGCAACTGAGTAAGTAATTTCCTGCTCCATTCTTCGTGTTTTATGAATTATTTCGACTAAATTGAAGGATTTGAGCCTGTATTATGTTTTCTGTGAAGAGGTTAGATTTTAAAACTACTGTTTATGCGAATTATTGTGGGAGAATTCGATATTATCCTCTAATTGAAAACATGAACTGAAATTACATATAAGGAATAAAGGGTTTATTTAGTTATTGCAAATTTTAGTGAGGAAATCAAGGATTTCTCGATAGGACAGCATCTAACCTGGCTATTTGTACGAGTTACATTATAATATGAAGAAAATGGTAATGGACAAAATATCTATAATGAGGAATCAATTGATTAATATGTGGAACATGAGTTTTTGTGAGGATTTGAGAATTCCTACAAACTGGCAGTATATAAGATAGCAGTTCAACCATGAACTGGAAAAAACTTTTTGTTATTCTTTCATTTTTGTGTTGATTTACATGTCTCAGTAGAATCAGTGATAGGATTTGATGATGTTCAAGTTGCAAATCCTCCCTTTTGAGACGATTGGAGCAAAGCCGTAGCTAGTGTTCCTAAAGTTTCTGTCAAGGTGTGATTCGGACAAATTGTTTTCTAAATGTGAAATTAAAAACCAAATTCATAGTCCTTGTAATATTTTCATTAATTTAGAATATAATTTCTAAGATTTGGTGAAGTTGGGGCTGGAGCTGCTGCTGTGAGCAACTAGGGTGTGGCGATGTGAAGCCACGGTGAAGTTAAACTAATATACTATAATGGAATCATAAATTGACATCAGATTGTGAAATTGTTAATTGATTTTATATAATTTTCAGAGTCAGTTGTGAATTTATCGGCTATCAACTATTAGAATTGTACGCGCTACCTTTTGTTATCTTGAGTAGAGTTATAGCATTCCTAAACCTAAAAATCAATATTAGTATATTTGGTAGTGGCTGAGTTTTGTCATTTAACATTACTTGTTTATCGCTAGATGTTTTGACAAACTAAAACTATATATGTGTATTATATATAATGGTGATAGCTTAAGTAATTGGAAGTGAGACTAAGTCGTGGTTATGCTTGTTAGTAAAAACGGTAATTTTATAAGGTGAGATTTAAAAATCATAACTAAACGAGTTCAGAAACCATTCCTAAACAGTCGGTTTTGTCTCAATACATGGCCATAGTAGTTTATAGTGGCAGATATTATTTATTAATTGTAGTTCAAGAAATACAGAAATGTTAGATGTGAATCCCTCTTTAAATGAATATGGATATACTGAATGTAATTCATGATTAACAAATGCTATTAAATAGATTATGAAATATATGCGCAATTGAATTTATATAAAGTACCAGAGACTAAATATATATGGAATTGTCATTATATTGTGAATACTGAATCGAGATCGAACAGAGGTTGATGATGAATTTTCAAGTTGAGAATATTATATTGGCGGATGGGATTAATTAATTTATTAATGCCGGTGGATTGGGCTGTGTGTCTGTATATTAATTTTATGTTCTTGAACAAGTAGACTAGTTCAGTTTTAGGGGAAATTTAGCTGAACAATGACATACTGTGACGAGACGAGTGTTTTAGGCAGAATTTTTATTGCAGGAAAAACTGTTGATTCTTATCTTGGTTTGAATTAAGCCATTGAGATTGTATCTCAGTAATCATGGGTTTACTTTGCAGTTTCTTAATAGATAGGCACTTCATTAAGCTTATCGACAATAGGTCTCATCCTGTTGAAACTGCATAACAGCAGCCTTAAGGTTGAACTTAGCTCTGCTCTGCATTTCTCATTCTCCTCGTTGCCTTCTTACTCTCTTAGATTTATCACGGTTGAAGTCACTATTGCATAATCTTGCTTCTGCCTTTCTCTTTTAATGCTGAATTTATGCTAGCCATCTCTTATGTTTTCATTAATTTTTCTGTTAAGGATTTTGATTTTCCTATTTCCAACAGCCAAATTGTATTTTAGGGTTTAGGCCTGAAATAATAATTTGATCTTTATTTTTTAAACTTTTCTTGTTCCAGAATTTTGTGGTAAAAATAAATTTTCAATTCCAGTCTTAATTCATTTTGTTTCATACCAAAATCAGATGCATGATAGAGTTTGGTTTTTGTTTTTGATTACTATTTTTGTACACCTTGTATATTTTAAATCCACGTTTGTGATTTTTCTTCCTGCTTTCCTTTTTTTTTTTCAAAATCATGATAAGCTTGAATTGTAAATTTCATATATAAGATCATGTTTTTACAAGAGATTGAAAATTTCTTAGGGTTTGCGGGTTTTTGTTATACAGATGACAATGCTTACTAATTACAATCGAGTCAAATGATCTCCACAGTAGTTCATATGCTTGCAGTATGATTCAAAATGATATTTTCGTTCCTTGAATAAAAAATTGCACCATATTTTCTGGTACATGTATTTAGTTTAGACTCTCATGCCTTCAGGATAACAAGTGAATAGAGCTGTATTATATTTAAAAAATCAGGCACTAGATTAGTTTTTTGAATATTTAAGTATTTATTTATATTTATTTTTTAATATGTGAAAGAAATTAATTGTCAATCACTTTTGACATAATGATTATTAGGGCTGTAAATGAGACAAGTTGCCCGTGAGCTACTCGAGGCTTGGCTCGGTAAAAGCTCGCTCGAGTTCGTTCAATAAGCTTATCGAGCCGAGCTCACGAGCTAGCCTTATCGAGCCGAGTCAAGCTCACGAGCTAGCTCAATAAGACAAAATCAATTAAAACCTATATTAAAATGACGTCGTTTTGGTTAATAGATTTCCGAGCTCGAGCTTGAGTATATCCTCATCGACTTGAGTTCGAGCTCACCAAAGCTCGGCTAGTTTACAACCCTAATGATTATCATAGTTTTCTTATTATATTATATTTCTATTTCATAACTATACATCATAATTTAGAATGGATTGAAATAAGTTCTTGAGATCTTAGTTAGTGGGAAACACATCAATTGCCAAAAGTTCCTCCATGAATTATGTTCTTAGTAAGCGTTCATCTCTCATAAAGAATTGTTTGAATTCTTTATTATATATGTTTAGAAGTGCCTGAAATGTTCATAGTCAATTACCTAGATATCAATATATGTGAATTTCTGTTTATAAATTAGAAACAGAGAAGAGTGGAGCACGTCATGGATGTTTATAAGAAGAAAAGAAAGGAAATTAGGGTTGAGAAAATTATTTCTCGAGTTGAGGTTCTTACAAGCATTTGAGTTGTTAATCCTTAAATTTGAGTTAGTGTTTAGGTATAAAGATTGATTGTTTGCTTAACTATACATTGGTTGGGTTTTGAGTGCTCTGGATAGCTCAAAACATTGGAGTCTGTCTCAAATTGCATACCCCTTCATAATACTTGCAGAACTCACTTCCAATCTCTGCATATGTCAGCTAACAGCTGCATAAGGTACTTATATTCTCTGGTTCAGAAAATTTTATTCTTATCTTTATTTTGTAATTTTTAATTTTTTTTTTGTTTGTCCTTGAATTCTGTGAATTAGCTATGTCAAATTAAGTGTTTGTTTATTTCTTTATTTTTTTTCTGGTGGGCTTATTCTCAAGGTTGTTCTGTTGATTTTTTTTATCGCCTAATTTAGCACTTCAGTATATTGAATTATATACTTGAGGGTGTGTTCTCCTAACTTTAATTTTTATTTTATCTTCTTTTAGCATTTTGTTGGAAAAATGGCAATATTAAAAATGATGGTCTGTGAAAGAATGTACTGCTATGGATATAGTCAAATATCATGTTTATTTTTTTTTCTTTTCTTTCTTCCAGTTATTTTAACACCGGCATGACCAATTAAAAGGATATGCCTTATCTTCTTACTTTTCTTTTGTGATATAATTATCCATTTCTATATATTTCTTTTTTCAGACTGCTCTGTTATGCAGTTTCATCTGGATGAGACTGTAGGAATTGTTGTAGAAAAGTTTAATGAAGTGCTTATCTGTTAAGGAACTCTAAATTGTTGTACTGAACTTAAGAATGCCTTAAAAGTATTATTAACTGGCATATTCTAGCGAGAGTAAGACATAAAAGTTATATGTTTGTCTAATTTATTTGTGGACGTGCTTTATGCCGTTTGTCTTCTTACTTTAGGATGGTTCCAAGAGCTGTTCGATCTAAGCTTGACACAGTTATTGACTTAGAAGTTTAAATTGACAGCTTAGAAGAATTGAATATGGAACAGCAGAAAAAAAAGAAACAAAAAACTTAAAATTGTTGGTAAATTTCCAAAATGTGATAGTTACATAACATAACTATGTCATTAACTTCTTGGTTAAACATTGTTGAACATTAATGGATCATTTTTCACCAGTAATAGTTAAAACACTTTCATTTATTTTCTAATGTATACGCAGAGACAGGGTGGAGAAAGGAGAATGATCAGCGGACAAATGCAGAAATGTCGAAATTTATTGATTTCTAAAGGTCTTATGACACAGAATGTCGTCATTTCTAGCAAGTGTTTCCTACATAATGGTCCAGACAGCATTGAAGAATTACTAGATCGGCATGTGGTGAAGAAAAAGCAATCAGTAGATGATGATGATGAGGAAGAATTGCTGAATCGGCAGCGACTCACCAGTAATCGGAGAGAGGCGCTGCATCTGTATCGAGACATCCAGCGGGCAACACGGTTCTTCATGTGGCCTGATTCACGGGGCGTGTTATGGAGAGATGTGTTGAGGGAGAATGCTAGGAAGGAGTTTGAGGAGGCACGGTTTGAGAAGGACCCAGAAATTGTGACCCGATTGATCATTGGTGGCCGAGATGCTGTGCAGTCAGCTCTTGAGAAACTTGCTGAGAAGCAGAGGCAGCAGATTGAGAAGGAACAGAAGAGCGGTGGAAATCACCGTTGATGAACATATTTTCCCTTTGTTTCATATTTGTGTGTGAAATGAATGTTATGCTATGTATTTACATGTAAATTGCTGCTTGGAATAAGAAAAGGTATATGATATTGAATTAGGATTTACTGGAAAGATTTTTTATTTTCATTATTTACTGAATTAAAATTGCAAAATTGTCAATATTTACCCGCCAAATACTAGCGAGATCCGAGGATGTCCATTCTTCGTATTAGAAAAGGTAGTAGTTGCCAGACAAGAAAAACAACTCAAATGAGATGAAGAGGTGAAGGAAATGGAATGGAACAAGTTAAAAATAGACTTCAATACTCACCCCAACATCAGTAGCCAAAGATTTTTCAAGGCGGCTCAATTCTACTTATTTTTTAGGGTTACCTAATGGAAAAGAGAGATATGTAAAACAATTGGGACTTGGGTATAACAATAGAGTAATACAAGTATATATATACATAGCAAGAGCTAACGCAAAATCTAGTCCATGTTACATCTAAACAAAGAAAAGAAGTTACAAGACAGAAGCCTATTCTCGAGCTAAGAACAAAAAAATCTTTTACAATGAACCCATTTTACGTATAGAAAACATATAACACGGACAAAGTTCTTTAAATCACAAACTAAAAAAGGGATCTCTTTAGCCAAAACTAAATCCAGGCTGGAAACTGAATTTGAATAGTTCATTCGATAATCCTTATCACCCACCCGCAAGTTGAACTAGGGGACGAAACACAGTCAACTTGGATCGATGAAAAAGAAAAGGCTCCTTGAGCAATAATTTTGTAAGAATATCAACTATTTGATCTTTGGAACTAATGTAACGGACAAGCAATTGTCGTCGTTGGACCCGATCACGAACAGCAAAAATCAATTTCCAAGTGCTTTGTCTGAGAATGAAAGACTGGATTTACTGTAAGATAAGTAGCACTAAGATTGTCACACCATAGTGTCGGAGGTTTAGACAAAGACGTGCCAATCTCACGAAGCAAAGATTGTAGCCATACTAACTTATATGCGGCAGAAGCAATGGCATGATACTCCCTTCAGTAGAAGACTGAGAGACAGCCACTTGCTTTTTGGAACTCCAAGGAATCAAATTGCTGCCAACAAATATAGCATAACCAGTCGTTGACTTGCGGTCCTCAAGACTACCCCAGTCAGCATTAGAATAACCATTCAATAAGAATATGTTAGACTTTGGAGATAAAAAGAACATTATCAATAGTACCATAACGGAGAAGACACTTGGTAGCCTGCCAATGTTGCTTAGTAGGGCAATGCATAAACTGAGATAATTTGTTCACGGCAAAGGAAATGTCTAATCTCGTGAAGGTCAAGTATTGAAGACCAGCAATGATGCTTTGAAAAAGAGTGGGATCGGAAAAGGAAGCACTATCACCGAGACTCAACTTTTCAGTGGGAGAAATAGGATTCGAAACTGGTTTACAGTTGTCCATGTTAGCTCGACGAAGTTCTCCAATATATTTGGTTTGACAGAGTCGCAAACCATTTTTATGCCAAATAACCTTAAATCTAAGAAAATCATGCAGCCGGCCAAGATCTTTTATTGGGAATCGTTGTTGTAATTGAGATATCAGATTAGAAATTTTGCAGCTTGGTGATTGCCCATGACAATGATATCGTCAACATAGATAAGACATTAGATAGTAAACGAACCTAGAGGAAAATAGTATATAGAGGTATCAGTTTTAGAATCTTTAAAACCAAGGCTGTAAAGAACATCAGTTAAACATTTGTGCCACATCCTGGGAGCTTGTTTAAGGCTATAAATTGATTTTTTCAGGCAACAGACATGATCAGGAAGACGATTGTTAACGTAACCAGATGGTTGTTGCATAAACATAAGAGTATTAAGAGAGCCATAAAAAAATGCATTAGAGACATCCAATTGTTTGACGACCCAATCTTGTTGAACAATAATAGAGCCGAATTGTTGATAGCTTAACAATTGGATTTAAAGTTTTGGTGAAGTCTACGCCTGGTCGTTGATGAAAGCCTTTCACCACAAGGCGTGCTTTATGTCTGTCGAGGGAACCATCAGATTTTGTTTTAGTCTTGAAAACCCATTTAAAACCAATGACATTATGAGTAGAAGAGGATGGTACCAAATTCCAAGTATTATTTGCAAGTAAGGCATTATATTCCTCAGTTATGGCTTGACCCCAATGAGCATGTTTAGAAGCTTGAGTGTAACTGGTAGGATCATTTGGTAAGGAAAGAGAAGCAACCAGAGAAAGGGGCTGCTTGTTTGAAATTTTTATTTTAAGAGCGGGTTATCATTGGATATTGTCGAGTTGGTGCAACATTTACAGAGTGATCTATTGAGGATAACTCTCTTGGACCAAGTCAAACTAGTTAGTTTTTGATATTTGATTTTGTTTAACTGTAAATAGTTTAGATATTGTTTTGGAGATTTTCTATATTTCAAATGTAATCTGTAAACTCTATAAATATGTATCTTGCTTCCTTGAATAATATAACAAACATTTACACAAGCAATCTGATCCTTTCATGGTATCAGAGCCCAAAATACTCAAACGACTTTTTTTCTTTAGATCCTACAATAGCTACAACTCCTCAAGTTGCTTCTACAACAATTCCCGTTAATTCCCAAAATACTCTGATTGCCATCAATGCTGCCACTCAGCTTCCGCTTAAATTAACCACCCTTAACTATCCCTCATGGCGGGCTCAGTTTTACGCCCTTTTAATTGGTCTTGACCTCACTGGCTACATTGATGGCGCGTTGCCATGTCCACCCTCCACCCTCACCAATGGCGAAACTGTTTCCGTCAATCCTGCTTATGCTCTTTGGTTTCGTCAAGATAATCTTCTTCTTCATGCTATTTTAGCTTCTGTTTCTGAATCACTGGTTATTCTTATTTCTTCGTCAAAAACATCAGCTGAGGCTTGGAATAAGCTAGCCTTATGCTTTGCGAATAAGTCCCGTTCTCGAGTCATGCATCTCAAAGAAAGACTCTCACAGCCTCGTGGCACCAAATCTGTTTTTGATTACCTTCAATCTCTTAAATCCACTGCTGATGAGCTTGCTCTCATTGATAAGCCTTTATTTGATGATGATCTCACTATTCACATTCTAAATGGTGTTGGATCCGAATTTCGAGAACTAACCACTGCCATTCGAGCACGGGAAACACCCATTGTTTTTGAAGAACTACATGAAAAACTCTTGGACTTTGAAAATGTTCTTAAAAAAGAAAATTCCCCTGAAATTTCCATTCAAGCCCATGCTACAAGACGCAATTACCAGCCCCGAAATTCTTTTCAAAACAATGGCAACAGTTTCAATCAATCTAGAGGACAATCCTCTCGTTCTTCTCAACCACGCAACAATGGAGAATTGCAAATTCATTGTCAGTACTATGATCGGTTTGGTCATTCGGCCAAAGATTGCTTCAAGATAAAAAACGATCAACTCCAAATCCAACTAATAATGCCACAATGACCTCGAATCCCAGCTCCTCCCCCTAGCTTCTTGATTCTACAGCTTCCCATCATGTCACAAGTGATCTTGGTAACTTGTCTGTTCATTCCGAATACACAGGCCTTGACGAAATACTTATTGGTGATGGCTCAGGTTTGAATATAACACACACAGGACAAACAAATCTTAATCATTCTTCTCTCTCCTTCACATTATCTGATGTTTTATGTGTTCCTACCATGAAAAAAAAATCTAATCTCTGTTGCCCAAATTTGTTTTTCCAACAATGTTTCCATTGAATTTTTTCCTTTTCTTTTTAAGGTGAAGGATCTCAACACGGGGGTGCCTCTCATTCAAGGGAAGAATAAAGATGGCGTGTATGAGTGGCCTATGGCGGCTCGTTCACTGTTCACCACACCTGTAGCTGCTGCTAGTGTTGTGGTCAACTGGCATCATCATCTTGGTCACCCGTCTACCAAAGTTCTGTCTCATTTGTCAAAAAATAATTCCTTTATTATCTCTTCTAGTAATTCATTTTGTAAGTCTTACTCTTGTAATAAAAGTCATCGATTACCTTTTGGGGAATCGTCGTTATCGTCCAAATCACCTTTAGATCTTGTGTATTCTGATGTCTGGGTTCCTGCCCCTATTAATTCAATTGATGGTTTTCATTTCTATGTTATTTTTGTAGACCATTATACTCGTTATACATGGTTATTTCCAATTAAACACAAATCTGATGTTTCGTCTATCTTTCAAACATTTAAAGCTCAAGTTGAAAAACAATTTCAAAAATCTATTGTTCGTCTCTACATAGATGGAGGTGGTGAGTTTCTAGCTCTCAAATCTTTTCTTGCCGCCCATGGTATACAACATTTACTTACTCCTCCTCATACGCCACAACATAATGGCATTTCTGAAAGGAAACATAGGCACTTAGTTGAGACTGGTCTCACTTTACTACAAACAGCTTCGCTTCTTGTTCACTTTTGGTCCTATGTTTTTCAAACATCTTGTTACTTAATTAATCGTCTACCTACACCAGTACCCTCTATGTCTTCTCCTTATGAGAAACTCTTTCAAACTTCCCCAAATTATTTAAAAATACGGGTCTTTGGTTGTCTTTGCTTTCCTTGGCTACGGCCATATACGCGTCATAAATTACAACAAAAGTCGTTTCCGTGTATCTTTTTAGGTTATTCTTCTACTCAAAGTGCCTATCTTTGCTATGATTTTAAAACTGGAAGAACATACGTTTCTAGACATGTGAATTTTGAAGAGTCCATCTTTCCTTATATCTCTCATAATTTAAGTCTCCCACGTGTTGCTAACTCTGCTAAGCCTTCTTGGCTAAATTCCATTACCCAAACTCCTTCCTTTTATCATGTTCCAGTTAACCACGGCACTACATATTTACAACAGGTTGGTGAATTGGTGGATTCGCCGTCGACTACTCAGGTACAACTATCATCTCCTTCTTCTTTGGCTGATGGGCAATCCCACCTTCCACCTAGCTCTTCTACTCCATCTCCACCTTCACCACACCCGTTATCCCCATTCCAAACTTTACCCCCAGCCAGTCCTACTCCATCTCCATTAATGTCACCACCAAAAGTAACCTCTCCACACCAAAATCCAACAAATTCTGCCTCTCCCTCACCTGAGCCAGTTTTACCAACTTGTGTACATTTTATGACGACACAGTCTATGAACAACATTTTTCGACCGAAGCAACTTCACTCTTCTGTTAAACATCCACCACCTTCGTTTGTTGAGCCAACTTGTGTCACTCAAGCTCTAACAAATAAAAATTGGAGAACTGCTTTATCTGCTGAATTTAATGCTTTGTTACAGAATTGCACATGGAGTCTTGTTCCTTTACCTCCAGGTAAGAATGCTGTTGGATGCAAGTGGGTCTTCCGTATCAAACGGAATCCCGATGGCAGTGTTGCTCGACATAAAGTGAGATTAGTCACGAAAGGATTTCAATAACGTCCAGGCCAAGATTTTACTAACACATTCAGTCCTGTTGTTAAACCGGTTACTATTCGTGTTGTCTTGACTATTGCTTTGACCAATGGATGGAACTTGCAATAGTTAGATGTCAATAATGCGTTCCTTCATGGACTGCTTACTGAAGAGGTATACATGGTTCAACCTCCTGGTTTTGTTGATCAGACTCATTCCTCCTTTGTTTGTAAACTACACAAGTCGATATATGGGTTGAAGCAAGCACCAAGGGTATGGTATACAGCTCTTTCGCAGTTTTTATTATCCTTTGGGTTTAAAAATTCCAAAGCAGATGCTTCGCTTTTCATTTATTCGGATGCAGGTTCTGTGATATATTTTCTTATTTATGTGGATGACCTTATTATTACTGGCAATAATAATCAGCTTATTTCGGATTTCTTGTTGAGTTTGGCCAATAAATTTTCTATTAAAGATCCACAACGATTGCATTATTTCCTTGGCATCTCTATTAATCAGTTTAATGGTGGGCTTTTGTTATCTCAGCATCAATATATCTTTGATTTGCTCAAGCGATGTCGAATGGAAGATGCAAAATCTATTGGCTCTCCTATAAGTTCAGTGACTGCTCTTCGTCTCAATGATGGCAGTACTGCAGTTGATCTGAAACAATATCGCAGTGTAATTGGATCTTTGCAATATCTTTCCTTCACCCGACCGATATTTGTTTTGTTGTCAATAGGCTATCTCAGTTCATGCATCAGCCCACTGAACTACATTGGCAAGCACTGAAACGAGTTCTCCGGTACCTCAAAGGTACTGCTTATCATGATTTACATCTTCGTCCTTGTAATAAGTTTTCAATTACAGCTTTCTCAGATGCTGATTGGGGGGGGGGGGTGATAAAGACACTTTGCTTTCTACAAGTGCATGTGTTATTTTTCTAGGTACTGCACCAGTGTCTTGGCATTCAAAACAACAGCGGACTGTTGCTCGGTCTTCCACAGAAGCCGAGTATCGCTCAGTAGCAGCCACAATGTTTGAGATTTCATGGCTTCAAAGTTTGCTTTAAGAACTCCAGCCTACAGTTATTTATAAGCCATTAATCTTGTGTGATAATATTGGGGCTACATACTTCTTTGCCAATCCTGTTTTCCATTCTCGCATGAAGCATTTATCTCTTGATTATCATTTTGTCCGTGAGAAGGTAACTTCTGGTCAACTTATTGTTCAACATATCTCTAGTCAGGATCAGCTTGCTGATTTGCTTACTAAGCCCCAGTCCAAAGTTCGATTACGTGTTTTTCGACCCAAGATTGGCATCTCTGATGGAAGCTCAATCTTGCGGGGGTGTATTGAGGATAACTCTCTTGTACCAAGTCAAACTAGTTAGTTTCTGATATTTGATTTTGTTTAACTGTAAATAGTTTAGATATGATTTGGAGATTTTCTATATTTCAAATGTAATCTGTAAACTCTATAAATATGTATCTTGCTTCCTTGAATAATATAACAAACATTTACACAAGCAATCTGATCCTGTCATGATCATCATTGTGACTAGAAGAACCAACTGGTTGTAAGGTAGAAGGAGGCTCAACAATAGGCAATAAGACTATAGGAAGTGATGTAGTTGGAGACGATGTGACTGGAGGTGGTGTATCAGCATATGACGGATCATGAAAAGCTAGAACAGTTTCAGGCACAACTACTGATGCAGTCATAAAATTAGTAGTCTGGGTAGCTTCTGGGGTAATGGATGAAGGCAATAGAACATCACTAGCAAAAGGAAACATTTTTTCATTAAAGACCACATGCCGTGAGATATACATTTATTATCAACAGAATCAAAACATTTATAGCCTTTGTGAATTTTGCTATAGCCCTAAGAAAATACATCGGTTGGAACGAAAGTCAAGTTTGGATTTAGAATAGGAGCGTAGTCAAGGATAGCATGCACAACTAAAGACTTTAAGTTGGTGATAATCAGGCTTATGCTTAAAGAGTAGTTCAAAAGGAGTTTTGTGATAAAGCTTAACCATCGGCAATCGATTAATAATATGAACAGCATTATCAAAAGCAAATGTCCAAAATTTCTTTGGAAGAGAACAATTAGATATCAAAGCTAAACCGGTTTCAATAATATGACGATGCTTGCTTTCCGCACACCCATTTTGTTCTAGAGTGTAGGGACACGAAGACCGTTGTGAGATCCCGTTAGCAAGAAGATAGGACTCAAGAGCCTGAAATTCACCACCCCAATCAGATTGAAAACTCTTAATTGGCAATCCAAAGTGTTCTTCTACCAAAGATCGAAACTGAACGAAAAGATTAAAAACATCTAATTTATATTTAATAAAATATATCCAGGAATATTTGCTATAATGATCATAAAATAATACATAATAGTGAAATCTGTCAATAGAAACATCACCAGCAAAACCCTATAAATCAAAACAAATTAATTCAATGGGTTGATAAGCTTGAAAATCAGACAAAACAAAAAGTAACCTATGACTTTTGCTCACAGAGCAATCATGACATAAAGTCTTAGATATAGAACTAGAACTAGAATTGGAACATAAAATAGAACTAGATTGCAAGGCTTTCTGAACAATAGGAATGGAAGCATGAGCAAGTCGATGATGCCAGGTGGATAAGGTAGCAAGAAATACCAAATGATGAGGAGAAAGATCGCAAGGTCGAAGGTAGAATATAAAGACCCCCTTTATTCTGGCCTTTGAATAATATTTTCTGGGTCACCAAATCCTTAGTCAAATAATAATAAGGAAAAAATTCAACAGAAACATTATTAGACTTGGTAAAAGAGCTAATAGATAGCAAACCATTAGTAGCACTAGGGACATGTAAAATATCTTGAAACAAAAAATTATTATCACCAACTGAAAAGGAAGATGATCCAGTATTTAAAATAGAAAGAGAGGAACCATTACCAACAACCACTTCTTCAGGTTCTTGATATTCAGAATGGAGAGTAAGGTTTTCTAATTCTGCAGTTACATGATGCGTAGTGTTAGAATCCATTACCCAATTTTGGCAACGGGAATTTGTACGGGTAAAGTTGGAGGTAGGTTGTGGTTGGGAGTTGCGTTGCTTGTGAGGAAAAGGATGAACATTGGCATAGTGACTGATACCATTGTAATTAAAACAAGTCACAATAGAGTCATCACTTGTATTGGTGGAAACACCAAAGGAATTATTTGGACCAAAACTGGTGAGAATTGGTGAGAATGGACCATGATTAGGTTGAAAGGAAGTACCAGAGAATGACCTTGCTCTCTTTGGCAGTATCCCCTGCCACGACCACGACCAGAATAAGACTGACGCGATGCATAGTTTGTCGTAGGAGCAACTGAAAAACTAGACTCAACATTAATTTCATTTGCAAGTTGACGTTCTTTTATTAATAACATACCAAATAGATCATCAAAATTAACATCTTCATGTCGTGCTTCAAGATTATGTGTAAGCGGTCTATAAGAGGAGTTAAGACCATCCAGAATGTAATCAATTAAGTCCTCTTCAGGGATAGGATGTTGAAGAGCAATTAACTGATCGAAAATATGTTTAGCCTTTTGTAAATAACCAATAATGTTATCAGTGCCTTGTTGCAATTTATGGAGGCGAGATTTCAACTCCTTATGTGTGCACAAGTTTTGTCCAAGCCGCTACCACTGTATCAGCACCAATAATCTGTCGAAGAACACTCTCACTAACTGACGAGACAATCCAACTCAACACACATTGATTTTGTTGTTCCCACTTAACATAAGCAGGATTTGGTCGACTCCCCTCAAGAACTAATGATGGCGGAGCAATAGAGGAATCCAGATGATGAGCAAGACCACAACCTTTCAACATAGGCATCAATTGAGTCTTCCAAAGCAAAAAATTAGAAGCAGTCAATTTGATAAGTAATTGATGCATGAGATTCGACATGATTGTTGGTAGTGGTGGATTCACCATGATAGTTGGCTG
Source organism: Jatropha curcas (assembly GCF_041381405.1). Lineage (NCBI taxonomy): Eukaryota > Viridiplantae > Streptophyta > Magnoliopsida > Malpighiales > Euphorbiaceae > Jatropha > Jatropha curcas. Next base: position 6,034,346 of record NC_143157.1, on the reverse strand, counting down.
GGTGAAAAAGAAATTAAGGTTTCAAGAGATCTAGGTGGTTAAATCTCTTACAGCTATAATACTATGTAAATGTTAGATGCTTATTTGTACAAGTTATTGTTTGATCGAGTCAACAATAATAGTGGTTTAGTGGAGTCAGTTTGTTTCCTAGTCTTTAGGAAAATTTGCAGGTTTTTGGTGGTTCTATTAACATGGCATTTTGTTAGCCTATTTTTAGCTAATTCAGTTGATGTACAGCTCTATAAAAGAGCTCTTTATGCTTTATTGAATAAGCATCTCATGCAATACAATTCTTTTTCTTGCCTTCACTTTCTACTGTTATATTTTGGTATTAGAGCCTGGTTACACATAAAAGCAGTAGCTAACGAACAATGGCTTCCTCAGACAACTATGTACAACCAACAATTCCACGCTTTGATGGTCACTACGATCATTGGAGCATGCTCATGGAGAACTTCTTGAGGTCCAAGGAGTATTATAATGTTGTTGAATCTGGAGTAGCAGAACTAGTAGCAAGAACTACAGAAACACAGAAAACAGATTTTGAAGCCTTGAAGTTGAAAGTTTAGGAAAATTTGCAGATTTTTGGTGGTTCTATTAACATGGCATTTTGTTAGCCTATTTTTAGCTAATTCAGTTGATGTACAGCTCTATAAAAGAGCTCTTTATGCTTTATTGAATAAGCATCTCATGCAATACAATTCTTTTTCTTGCCTTCACTTTCTACTGTTATATTTTGGTATCAGAGCCTGGTTACACATAAAAGCAGTAGCTAACGAACAATGGCTTCCTCAGACAACTATGTACAACCAACAATTCCGTGCTTTGATGGTCACTACGATCATTGGAGCATGCTCATGGAGAACTTCTTGAGGTCCAAGGAGTATTGTAATGTTGTTGAATCTGGAGTAGCAGAACCAGTAGCAAGAACTACAGAAACACAGAAAATAGATTTTGAAGCCTGGAAGTTGAAAGATCTTAAGGCTAAGAATTACCTTTTTCAAGCAATTGATCGTTCGATTTTGGAGACTATTCTTTGCAAAGAAACCTCCAAGCAAATTTGGGACTCCATGAAGAAGAAGTATCAAGGGAATGTGAAGGCAAAAAGGGTACAACTTCAAGGTTTGCGAATTGAATTTGAGACTTTGCATATGAAGTCAAGTGAGTCAATAGCAGATTTCTTTTCAAAAACTATGGCAATTGAAAATAAGATGAGGATCCATGGAGAGAAAATGGAGGATGTCACCATTGTTGAGAAGATTCTTCGATCAATGACACTAAAATTCAATTTTGTTGTGTGCTCTATAGAAAAATCTAAGGATATTGATGAACTCTCTATTGATGAGTTGCATAGCTCTTTGCTAGTTCATGAGCAGAAAATTATCCAGTAGGATAAAGAGGAGCGAACATTGAAAGCAACGACAGAAAATAATTCTAAAATAAGTGGAGGTCGAGGAAGGGGCCGAGGTCGGAATAGAGGTAGAGGAAGTTATGGTCGAGGTAATCAACAATACCATCAACATCATGAAAATCAATCTCAAGGAAGAGGAAGAGGACGTGGAGGACATGACTCAACAACTCAGAGACCAAATTCAGCAGACAAATCACAAGTTGAGTGTTACCGCTGCCATAGGTATGGTCATTACCAATCAGAATGCCAAACAAATTTTAATAAACAAAGTGCAAAATTATCTAATTTTGTAGAAAAGGAAGAAGAAGTTTCGCTTTTGATGGTGTGTTATGCAAATGAAGAAACTCAACAAAACTTGTGGTATTTGGACTCTAGCTGTAGCAACCAAATGTGTGGAGACAGAAGGCATTTTCTGAATTGGATGAAAACTTCCACAACACTGTCAAGTTTGGTGATAACTCCACTGTATCTGTCATGGGAAAAGGAAAGATCACTTTGCAAACCAAAGATGACTCTTTTCACACAATTTCTAATGTGTTTTTTGTTCCACATTTAAAGACCAATTTACTTAGTATTGGTCAGCTGCAAGAAAAGGGTTATGAGATATCCATTAAAAATGGATTATGTCGAATTGAAGACTCAAGGATGGGTTTGATTGCTCAAGTTAGCATGACTGCAAATCGCATGTTTCCACAATTCCATCCTGCCTGCTTCTCAATCAGTATGAAAGATACAACATGGTTATGGCATTTTCGTTATGGCCACTTGAGTTTTGGTGGATTAAATACTTTACAACAAAAGAATATGGTCACTGGTCTCCCTCAAATTGCAACTCCTTCTCAAGTTTGTGAAGAATGTGCTGTTAGCAAACAACAACGCAATCAATTTCCTCAGGGAATTTCATGGAGAGCAAAAAATGTATTGGAGTTGGTACATTCTGATCTTTGCGGCCCTATAAATCCATCTTCAAATGGAGGTAAAAGATACATAATTACCTTCATTGATGATTCTAGCCGGAAAACATGGGTGTATTGTGACATCCCAGGTTTGGGGCACAACACCTTAGGCGAATCCCACATCGGCTACGCACAAGGTGGAAGTCCTATACATAAAGGGTGGCAACCTTGAACTAGTGTAACGCGTTTTGGGCTGGCAGAGCGGAGGTTTCCCTGGCCCAGAAACAAAACCGTGAGGGTTCAGGCCAGGTTAGGCACCCAAAGCGGACAATATCACACTAGGGCTGGGCTGTTACATGTATTTTTTTTAGGCAAAATTTGAAGCTTTTGAAGCTTTCAAAAGATTTAAAATTCTATTTGAGAAAGAAACAGATAGCCAAATCAAAGTACTTCGCATAGATCGTGGCGTGGAATACAACTCACAAGAATTTGCAAATTTTTGTGAAAGCAATGCATCAAAAGGCAACTAACAGCAGCCTATACGCCCCCAGCAAAACGATGTTTGTGAGCGCAAAAGTCGCACTATTTTGAATAAGGTGCGGAGTCTTTTGATAAGAAGTAGTGTTCTAAAAACCTTCTAGCCTGAAGCAGTTAATTGGAGTATTCATATTTTGAATAGAAGTCCTACACTTGCTGCAAAAAATATGACACTAGAGGAAGCATGGAGTAGTCGAAAATCGAATGTTGATCATTTCAGAATTTTTGGGTGTATTTGTTATGCCCATATTCCAAACCAGAAAAGAACAAAGCTTGATAACAAAGAAGAGAAATGCATTTTTCTCGGTGTTAGTGATTGCTCCAAAGCTTATAAACTATATAATCCTATCACCAAGAAAATTGTCATAAGTTGAGATGTAATATTTGATGAAGAAAATTTCTGGACATGGAGTAAAGCTGGTTCTCAACAACAAATTCCAGCAGACTTTAATGGGCAAGATGAAGCAGAAAATCAAAATAGTTCAGATATGTTGCAGCAACCAATCACTACCCAAGATGAACAAGTGGTGGCTCAAGACTCACTTGCAGTTGCAAGACAAACAAGAAGTAGAAAAAGGCCAGTAGGGATGAGTGATTATGAGGTAACAGGAATTGATAAATCTGAGGATCCACTTGTCCATTTTGCTCTTTTTGCAGATTATGATCCTGTAACCTTTGAAGAAGCAGTAAAACAATCAAAATGGAGGAAAGCCATGGATGAAGAGCTTGCAGCAATAGAAAGAAACAATACCTGGGAGTTGATTGAACTTCCGAAAGGACAGAAAACAATTGATGTGAAGTGGGTTTTCGAGACCAAATTGAAAGAAAATGGTGAGGTGGACAAATATAAAGCTTGCTTGGTCGCAAAAGGTTACAAGCAAGAATTCAGTGTAGATTATGAAGAAGTGTTCGCTCCAGTACCAAGACATGATACAATCAGATTAGTGATTGCATTGGCAGCACAAAATTCGTGGCCCATTTTTTAGTTAGATGTCAAGTTGGCTTTCTTGCATGGAGACTTGAAAGAACATGTATTTGTCAAACAACCTCCTGGTTATGTTAAAGTTGGAGAAGAATTCAAAGTATATAAACTGAAAAAGGCTTTATATGGACTTAAACAAGCTCCACGAGCTTGGTATAGTCGTATTGAAGCTTATTTTTTAAAGGAAGGTTTTTCAAAATGTCCATATGAGCATACTCTCTTTGTTAAAGTTGAAGGAGGAAAGATGCTTGTTGTGTGTTTATATGTAGATGACTTTATTTATACTGGAAATGATGCTACTATGTTCGAAAAATTTAAGCAGTCCATGATGCTTGAATTTGATATGTCTGATCTTGGAATGATGCACTATTTTCTTGGCATTGAGGTGGTGCAATCTACTGCTGATATTTTTATTACTCAAAGAAAGTATGCTCGAGACATTCTTGACAGGTTTGGAATGAAGAAATGTAATCTTGCTGAAACACCAACTGAAGTGGGTCTGCAACTAGTGAAAAATCCAGAAGAAGGAAAGAAAATAGATAGTAGATTGTACAAGCAAATTGTAGGAAGTCTGATGTATTTGACTACTACTAGACTTGACATAATGCATGCTGTCAGTCTTGTTAGTAGATACATGGAGTGCCCAAAGGAGATTCATCTTTCAGCTGCCAAAAGAATTCTTCGTTACGTGCAGGGAACAATTGATTATGGGGTGTTTTACAAAAGCAGAGACAAATTAGATTTTTGAGGTTTTACAGATAGTGATTATGCCGGGGACAAAGATGATAGAAAAAGTACTTTAGGCTATGTGTTCATGTTGGGTTCAGGAGCTATTGCTTGGTCTTCTAAAAAGCAAAAAATTGTTACGTTATCAACGACTGAGGCAGAACTTATAGCTGCTATAGCTTGTGCCTGTTAAGCAATTTGGCTTAGAAGGATACCTGAAGAACTTTAGTTCAAGCAAGAAGGACCAATTGCAATTTATTGTGCCAATACTTCAACAATCAAACTCTCTAAAAATCCTGTGTTTCATGGAAGGAGCAAACACATAGATGTTAGGTTTCATTTTCTAATAGATCTCACAGAGGATGAAGTCATTGAAGTTCTCTACTATAGAAGTGAAGATCAAATTGCTGATATAATGACAAAGCCTTTAAAATTATCTGTGTTCTAGAAGCTTAAGAAGTTGCTTGGAGTTTGTGTTTTTTAATTAACTCAATCAAACTGAAAGCATTCAGTTTAAGGGAGGGATTGTTAGATGCTTATTTTGTACAAGTTATTGTTTGATCGAGTCAACAATAATAGTAGTTTAGTGGAGTCAGTTTGTTTCCTAGTCTTTAGGAGAATTTGCAAATATTTGGTGGTTCTATAAACATGGCATTTTGTTAGCCTATTTTTTAGCTAATTCAGTTGATGTACAACTCTATACTCTTTATGCTTTGTTGAATAAGCATCACATGCAATACAATTCTCTTTCTTGCCTTCACTTTATACTGTCATATTTTCTTATTAACAGTAAAACAACTGGAAGACTTGAATATATTGATTGAGTAATATAAGTGTATATATACATAGCAAGAGCTAACCCTAGCCATAAGTTACAACACATTAGGAAACCACAATAGAATAGGAAATTGAATTTGAATAACTCCTCCGATAATCCTTATCAATGCTATGTCATAAACTGGAGAATAAATAAGAATTATGTGTTTTATAATATTTGATTGATATTGAAAAGGAAAAAAAAAAGAGAAATTGAAGGTGGTGGCTAAATGAGCTATTATTTGCATGGTTGTTTGAATCGCTATTCAACGTATCCCAATTCAATTCTTTCTTTCTCTTTGTAAACAAGAAAAGTTGTAAAGAACAAAACCTATTTGATTGAAACAAGTTATTCGATCGAAGAAAGAAGAAAGGAAAAAAAAAAAAAGACATGTCGAATGAATTCCTACTTCATAACCTCTCATTATAGGGGTGGCCATTGTTCCAGAACTGCCGGTTCCGATTCTAAAAATCTGAAACTAGAACCAAACCAGAAACCGATGGTTCCGGTTACAGTTTGGAACCAAACAGTTATAGTTTCGATTCCAATTCTTTAACGGTTTCAAAATCGACAGTTCCGGCCGGTTCTTCGACTGGTTTTTCGGCAAATCATATAATTATAAAATAAAAATAAGGAAATATTTTTTGTGTTGAAAATTTAAAATTTAAATATTTATGAAATAACTTTTAGAAAAAACTTTTTTAAAAAAATAAAAACGAATTGAACTTAATTTATTTGTTTTAAAAAAAAGGCTTGAACTTAATTTTTTTTTTAAATGAAAAGGGATATTTGTAGTAAATCGAAAAAAAATCAACTTTCCAAAAATATCTTTAAAACTAGTCGTTATATGGTTATTAGAAGGGTTAATTTGGAGATTTTATAAAAATATTTTAAAAGAAAAGTTACTAGAATTAGGTGAAATCACCTGTTCGAACCGTCGAAATTGCCAGTTCCGGCCAGTTCTTGAAAGCGCCGATTCATGGTTCCTCAAAAGTTAGAATCAAAACCAGACCGTGGGCCCTAATTTCGATTCTCACCGGTTTCAAATCGGCGGTTTCGATTCCGAAAGCCGTTAAATGGTGACCTGTATCTCATTACACGGGTTCTAATTCTAAATTTCTAATCTACTTTTTCATTAATTGATTGTCTCTCTCTAGTTCATTTATTACCGAAAATTTGATATGCTAGCAATTTGCTGTCTCTCTCTTGGCAATTGATTCTCTCTCTCTCTCTTTGCAAGTATGGCCGTGGTTTATGGGAAATCGAATTGAACTGTAAAATTGAATCAAATAGAAATCAATTAGAAGTAGAATTGGAGCTGAAAAGATTTATATGTGAGTTCTTATTTTAGTTTTTACTGAGAACCAAATTAAAATTAAACTCGTACTGAACTAGAATTGAACCAAAAAATCAATTAATAAATATGTATTTTTAATTTTAGATATATTATTTAATTTAAAATTTTAGAAAAATTATTTTATTTTGTCATTTAAGTTAAAATTATATTACTATTTATCTAATAAATATGTGAGACTAACTGTAATTATATTACTCTTCATTAATGATATTTTGGAAGAAAACTGAAATTTAACTATACACACGTGCTACTAATTAACCACTTATAAAATTATAATCAATTAATCATATAACTGCATTAGTATTCTAATTGTGTATATAGTTTTTTTAAACATAGTTTGTATTATTATCATATTTAGTTCTACTAGTATTAATAACAAGGTGCGCGTTAAGGCTCGTTATACTTACTCGTCTTTTATTTTATTTTTCTAAATATGGTTGATTGGTCTTTATAATATAATAAAAATAATAATAAGTTATTAAGTAAAAAAATAAATATGTTAATTAAATGCTTTTTATTTAATATTTTGCTGTAAATATTATATTATGTATGTAAACAAAATGAATGAATATTGTAAAAATAAAAAATAAAAATGGAATGAAAAAATAAAACTTTATGATTGAAACAATAAGCAAAATAGAAACAATAATAACTCAAGCAAAACAATACCTAAAATGATAAAGAAAAATCTTTGACATAAAATAATAAGAAACCCTATAGCCAAAGAAAAATAAAATTTTTATAGTGATTTTTTTCTATAAGAATTAAACCTTTATATCGGTAATCTATAAGAAATTGGTTTAATAAGATTTCTAATTGAGTTATACTATAATTCATAATTAAGATATTCCTCATATATCTTATATTCTACTACTGAAAATACATTAATAAATTTAAGTAATAAATATCGATTTTTTAAAATTCTTTTAATTAAATTATATTTATTTTGTTTTTAGAATTGTATGTTATAAGATTTAGCTAACAAAGCTAGGTTGGTTATAGATATCAATTTATTATTTATTATTTAATCATTTTATTATTTTCAACTAATAAAATTAAAATCCTCAATGATATTTTTATCAATCTATAAACTTAATGGGAGCGTTTTAGGAGTCTAATGTACCTCAATTTGTACTTTTATATACTATAAACTTAAACTATATTAAAAATTTTATATAATTTTCAATCAATTAAGTTAAATTTTTTTTTTCTATTTTGATTCATTATTCTTCTTTTATTTACTAATTTCATTTGTTATTAGTATTTTTATTTTGCTAAAATACTAAGATTTATTAAAATATTAATTACCAAAAGATTTTTGGTTCAATTTTACAAAAATATTAGAATCCGAATTGAGTTATAATTATTTGCCCTCTTTTAAAATATTAATATCACGCTCGTCTCCAACCACCAGATGAAGTGTCCGCTTTTGCTCAAGCCAAATTTATCCCACATTGGATTGACAAGATCCGCATGTTTTTGTCCTACAGGTGAAATAGGAAACTTTCAAGGAGGTCATCATACTAGGATTTCCGTTCAACGTGTACGCTTAACCATGGAGTTTTTTCAACTCTCAAAGCCATTCCACCAAAAGGCACCTCTGATAATAAGTTTCTCCCTTTTCGATATATGATCTGATTCATTCTTGTGTCCCACATTCCACTACCCATAGTTAATCTGCCATTCTAGAAGCTAGCCAGGAGCTTTACTCTACCTACCCTCTTAGTATCCCTTTGCTAGATCAGGATGTCACAATTAATATTTAATTAAATTTAATTTTAAATTAAATGACTTTTCATTTTTAAACCAATAAAATTAAAATTCTCAATGATATTTTGTCAATCCATAAACTTAACAGAGACATTTTAAGAATCAAAATGTTCCCTATTTATACTTTTATATAGATTATAGATTATTATAGATAAATTATAAACTATTAAAGCAATATGGACAAAGCGGGCCTCCATCTAGTCATATAAATTAGTATTTTGACAACCAGACCGATCAATGAACCGGACAGGATACGAGTTCATTGAACCAGAGGGTTCAACCAAATTCATTATGGTTCAATCAAATTTTTATATATAATATTTTTAAATGTATTTATTAAATAAAATTGAAAATATAGGTTAAAAAAACTTTGAGATCAAATAAAACAGTTTTAAATTTGGCTTTTATGAAAAGAATAACAAAATTAATATAATTTTAAATAAAAAAATAAGACTTAACCTTCAATTTTACCTCGAACTTTTCGAGTAGTTATAAATTCATTCTAAATCGATCTTTGTACTATAAGCACCTTGAACTTATCAACTTAGTTGCAATTACACCCTAATTTGAATTAATATTCAACTCATTATTTTTGCATCTTAAAATTGGTTCAATTTTAAAATCAAATGAATACTTGGGGTTGATTTTATTATTTATTGTTTACATACTTGGGTATGTAGTCTTTTTTTTTACATTATTTTCATCAAAATTCCAACCTTAGTTTACTTTTAGAGTACAATTGTAAGAAATCGATAAGTTCAGTGTACTGTAATTCACTTCTTAGGTGCAATTGCACCCTAAAAGCAAATTAGAGTGTAATTAAAACTAAATTAATAAGTTCAGGATGCCCAGTATACGAAAGTCAATTTAGAGTGAATTAAAACTACTCGAAAAGTTCGGGGTGACGTTGATGGGAGGCCAAAGAATAAAATACAACTAAATTTAATACTAAAAATTAATTAATAACCATAAAATATAATATTATTTTTCACATTTGGCTTTAAAGTTAGGCAATTTAATTATTTTAATTAACATATTAGGACTTGGGGTTTTAGAAATAAAGAGGTGTAAAAACCAAAAACTTAGTGGCCCAATTTTTAAGAGTCTCAAATTTTAAAAATGCCCACATTGTTTTGAGAAAACTCATGCTTTAAATCAAACCAGTTTTAGCCGGTCCAATTCACCAGTTTTAAGCATGTTTTCATCCATTTTTTAGGAGCAAAAACAAAAAAATTAGTGGCCCAATTTTTAAGAGGCTCAAATTTTAAAAATGGCCACATTTTTTTGAGAAAACTCATACTTTGAATCAAACCTGTTTTTACCCAGTCCGGTTCACTGGTTTTAAGCATGTTTTCATCCATTTTTTAGGGCCATCGATTTCTTATGCAATCGGACAGGACAATAGATCGGTTCTCAGTTAAACAGGTTGAACCGGCCGATTCGCTCCAATTTTCAAAACAATGATATAAATACTCTCGACACTATGAAACTTAAAAGAGGTATTTTAGGAACTCAATGTTCCCTCGCTCGTACTTTTATATAGGGATGTTCATCAAACCGCTTAAACCACCCAAACTGATCCAAAATCAAGGTTTTAAAAGATTGATGGTTTGATTTGATTTTATCAAATTTTAAAACTGAGCTTTTGGTTCAATTTACAGTTTAGAATTAAAATTTTTCAAACCGAACCAAACCGTTATATACACATATAACAATTTAAAATTTTTTTGAATGAAAATTTCCTTTGTATTAATTAATTTATATTAGATAGTAAATTGTGAGGTTAGTTTTGTCACGACTCGTTTCCATAGGCTAGACCAGCACCAGGGCTCAGCTAAGCTTAAGCCCCTCGAGGCTCGTAATAAGCCTGAACCACTAAAATTTAACCATATAAATATGAATTTCAAACATTCTGTTTATATTGCCATGCACAATAAATCTCATAATTGTATTATACTTTGGCCCAAAATGTAACGTCTTAAACATGTTATAGATTGGACCCAATTTAAATACAAAACATCCTTAATGTAGGCTAACAAATTCATGCATTCACAAAAAAATAAATAACTAAACCTCCTCATCAGTTTATTGGTTATAATCCTATAACTGCGGAGTTCACTAACAGATAAGTATAAATAAGTTTTAGTACATGTAGCTACATAATTAAATAACTGCTAATTCTAAAAGTTAATTTTCTAGCTTTGCGGGGAAGGAGACAGAGCTCTAACCAGGCAAAAGAATCTACTTCCTGAAAGAATTTAAACAAAAGAAATGTGAGCTTAACAATGAATAATAATTAATACATAACACAAGCGTTCACACCAAATGCTTCCTGAAGTACTAAAATGAGCACTCATCTAATCAAACAAATGACACATCATCAACACCCACAAATAATCACACCTTTAAATAATCAAACACATGGAGATTAGTCAGTGGCATCACTGGAACCCCCGATGACCCGTCCCTACAAATGGCCCATCCTCTCATGACGTGTGCACTAGGGAGTCAATCCCCCATACCTGGTCGACTGGTCTAATCCTCACTTGACCAGCCCTCTCATTTCATTTCATTCATTCATTCATTCATTTTTTTACGCTCTCTTTTCTTTTGCATACCATCAGGAGGCCACCCTGTGGTTTCCATATAATCCATATCATCATGTGCACACGAGGGCGTCGATCTTCCAACATATGGCCAACGGTCGAATTCCATATTTTCATCATTTCCAGTACCATCCTCACAAACCCACGGTGATCCACTTCATCCTAATTCCACACAAACAAGCCATAGCAATATCACAACACAAATAATCAAACATCGCATTCAGATGCAAGCACATTAAACAAACAAACATTGTTATGCAAATGTTCAAATGTGCACATATCTATCAAGTATAAAATAATGAATATTTACACTATAAACTAAATAAATAAATAAATAAGTAATAATTAAATAATTAAGAAATTGTAACATTATATAATAATATATGTATGCACGATGCAAATGAGAATATAGTATTTATTATAACTCGCGGTAATAAGAAAGGGAATACTCTAATTGTACTTCTTTTTTGCAAAGTAAAAAATGATATTGAATAATCTCTATGAAGTAGAATTGAAAGGAGAGAAGAATTAAATGAAGGTCTCCTAATAAGAATAAGAAATCATTCTAAATAAACCTAACAACCTATTTATTAAGTATGATCATTCAAGATTCTGCCGAAATTTAGGCAAAACCTCCCCTAAATATAGGACTTTCTATTTGTTTAGACAATATCAAATATATAACATTTATTAATCAAGTTCTCACGACCCATCCATCGGGCAATTCACAACAACTAAACCCGTCCGCCATGACCATTATTCGAAGAAGAAGAAATTGAAGAAGAAGAAGAAATTGTCGAAGGAGGCAACTTGATTTCGTGCCCTAGCAGGCTCGTTCGGCATGAAGGAAGGCCGAAAATGTGATCGGCGGCACGGAGGAACCCGACTGCCACTTGCTTTCATCGAGCGGTGGCTGGAAAATGTGTAGGGGAGGGAGAAGGGAGGAATGGCGCTGCTGTAGGCCCAGGAAGAAGAAGAAGAGAAAGGAAAAAAAAAGAAAAAGCTAGTTTCTAGACTATTTCGGTTCGATTCGAATCGGTTTGATCCAATTAAGTGATTTGACTGGATTTTTGTTTGGTTTACAGGTTTTTCACTTGGTTTTCGGAAAATTCAAACTGGTTTACAGATTTGTTTTAGCAATAATAAAATATTTTCCGCTGAATTTCATTGGTTAGCATAAAATTTTAGTTTTTAAATGAAAATCCTACGAAATTGAATTTTCGGATCGTTTCAAGTTTATATTGGATAATAATGGAACAATAATTTCTTATTAATTGGATAAATTATATGCTTATTTTATATTCAAATATTAAAGATTCATGTAAAATTTGATTAATATATATATACAAACTATATGTGAGTAAAACTATAATTCTTTATAATTTTTAGTAATAGATGTAATTCAATCATAAATTACATTCTATATTTATAAATCACTTAATTATTATCTTACTGAATATATAGCATTTTTTATACTATACTAAGGAAAAAATTAATTGAAAAACTTTTAATAGCTAATCACATGTATTTTATGACATAGTTTTTATTAATTCATTTTTTATATTTATAGCTTGTTTGGAATAAATGAATCATGGTCATAGAATTCATTTGTAAATAAATTTGTCATGTTTGGTATGCTTAAATTTAAAATAAGGAATTCAATTGAATTTCACAAAATTATGTTTGCAATAAATTCTTAAATGAAAATTCATTTGTCTTTATTTCTTATAACACCCTTGATATAATAATTTAATAGAAATAAATTACAAACACCAATTATATTTACTATGTACAATATAATAAATTGTCATTTTTTATTAAAATATAAATAATAAATTTCATATAAATAAGTACACTAATATTTCATGCTAATTAATTAATTATATAAGTAGTAACATTTATCATAATAATTGTTTTTAATTGATGTGAAAAATTTTACACTAATATTTCATGCTAATTAATTAATTATATAAGTAGTAACATTTATCATAATAATTGTTTTTAATTGATGTGAAAAATTTTGTTGATTTAAGTAATTAATTTGAAAACTAAAAAAATATTAAGAATGTTATTATTGTTTTTAATTGCATTTGAAAACAATCATTGATATTCAGTTTTTATATACTAGACTTCAAAAAGAAAAAAAAAACGTCATTATTGATTTGAAATTTTCTAAAAAAAGTAAAAAGGAAAAAAATAATAAAAATATAAACGTCATTATTGGATTAAAAAAAATAACGTTGTTATAGTTTGGAACTTTTCAAAGAAAATAAACAAAAAGGAAAAAAAAATAGTTGAGCTTATAGTGGAGGGTAATTTTGTCAATAAACATTTCAATAGCTAATTTTATAGAATTCATTTACAAATTCCATCAATTTTAGTTTCATCAATTTTAGTAGAATTTGAGTTAGACATAATTAATTTCATATAATTCAATTTGTAGAATTCAAATCTGTATTTTTTCATTCTAAACACAACATTTTGGACTTTCAAATAAATTCCACAAAATTTTGTAGAATTCATTTGTTCCAAACAGGCTCTTAGTGTAATGTTAAAAACGAATGAGGAAGTTTTTAAACTAATTAATTTTTAACTATATGAATGAGGAAGTTTAATTTATCTTATTTCAAATGGCCCAAATCGCCAAACTGAACAAAACCAAGCCAAACCACTGCCAAAGGTTTGGTTTAATTGAAAATTTTGATGGTATGATGAAATGTTCAATTTCATAGGTTTCATTTAAAAACTAAATTTTAAATCCAACAATTAGATTATATAACAAAATATTTTATTATTGTAAAACCATACCTGTAAATTAGTTTGAATTATTCAAAAATAGGTAAAAACCCATAAATCAAGTAAAAATCGAACTAAACCATTAAGTTAAATCAAACCGATTCGAATCGAACCGGAATAGGCTAGAAACCCTAGACTTCTTTTTCTTTTCCCTTCTTCTCTTCTTCTTCTATCTTTCTTTTCCCCAGCGGCGCTTCAGCTCTCTCTCTTTCTCTCTCTCTCTCTCTACTAGTCTCCGGCCACCAGAGACCGGCTCGACGAGCCTTCATCGCCCCGTCACCACTACCACTAGGTCTCTCTCTCTTGCGTTCGTTCTCAGCGAACTCAGCAGCACCTGCGTCTTTGTCTCGATCCTCGCTCCTTGCAACCTCAGCCACCAGCCGCCGCTTGACGTCGCGCCTCCTGCTCGCGACTCCGGTGAGCACAGCCGCTCAGGCGAGCAGCGTCTCCTATTTCGGTTGACTTCAGCAACTGTCTTCTCTTTCTCTTCATTCTGGCGAGACTGGTTGAAGGCTAGACGATCTGGTTCCTTCTCCGCTGCTGTCAGTTGCGTTAGCCACCTCCGGTTGTCTCTCCGGCGCGCATAGTCACTGTATCCGGCCAACAGATTTTGACAGCAATAGTTTATTACTTCTGGTTATTTTCCAGAAATTTAATTAATCCTAGCATTTTATGGCTAGTCAATTTAATTTAATTTTGAGTATTGACCAATGTAGTATAGTCTTGATTTGATTAGAGGACCTTAATTAATTAAAGCCAATTTTAATTAGTACTAAATAAATTTAATTGAGGAATTTTGATAATAATTGTTGATGGGAATATAGTATGGATTTAAGTTAAGGAGGATTTGATAGTGTAATTTGGTTTAAATCAAAAACTAAGATTGGATCATAAAAATAGAGATATATCATTTAACGACTCTTGAGGATTAAGACCTAAATAAGAAAATTAATTTAATAATTGGCCAGTTATTTGGAGACCGAAAATAAATTAAGTAAATGGAAACCTATTGATGGAAAGGTAGCAATTATTTTGAGATTAAAATTATGTTATATGAATTGAGGTGATAATAAATTAGGTCATTAGAATGATATAGAAGTATATATCAAGGTCATTAGAATTGAGATTAAGATTATGTTATATGAATTGAGGTGATGATAAATTAGGTCATTAGAATGATATATGAGTATATATCAAGGTCAAATCGAAGATCTATTATAATTAATGAGCTAAGGATTGAATATATAAATTGCTATTTATAGCAATTGGATGTTTGAATTGATTAATTACTTGATGGATCGATTTTGTGAGCAGTAATTGATAAGTGTACTAGATTGCTAATATTGAAACAAGTGGAATGTTCTATTTTAAGGAAAATACCGCAAAAATTTTAATAGAAATCAGATCTATTATAACAGTTAGATATTTAAGTAAATATATTAAATTAATTCTTTAATTTCTTATGTAAGGAAAATTCATTTGTCTAATACTGTTTTCCTTTATATATATGTCTTGTGTAGATCGACCGAGTTTGTCTACCGCTGTTACTAATTAAAATCCAAATTAAATCTTGTTTTTTTGCTATCATTGTGAGTAATAATAAATGAGATTTTTCTAACAAATCCATCCCTATTATATCCATCAATCTTGGTGGTTTCCCTAATTTTCATTTCTCTATCCCTTTATTTGGAATTTTATAAATATTGTTCAAATCTGTAAGAGAGCAACCTAACTTTCACTTCCATTTTCGCAGATAACATCTCAGTCATAGTACCACTAATAGAGCCATAAAATTCCCTAATTGAGTCTTCATAACATGGCTTATTTAAAGACAAAAATCCCGTCCAAACCTAAAACTCAAACCACTCTCTTAAAGTGAAACCCTCTTTTCCAAAGAAATCCCAATCAATACAATAAGATCAGATTAAAGGATTTTAAGAAAGAATCAATTTCCCTTTACCTTTCGATGTAGTTTCTTTCTCTGTTACTTTTCCTTTTCCTTTGGGTTTCTGCACTTTTGCCTTCGATTTATCTTTCTTTGGACTGGATTGGTTTACTACTTTCTTAAGCTTAGGTTCAAGTTTCTTGTATTTCTTTGTCAGTTTAGTGAGAAGGGTTTGTTCTTCTATGGTCATTGTTTTTGGAGAGAGTGATCTAGATTTACACATGGTTGATTTCTAAATTTGAGGTTCTGGAAGTTTTAGGGTTTCGCTTAAGATAGAATAAAGAAAGAGACGAGAGAGAGAGAAAGAGAGAGAGAGAGAGAGAGAGAGAGAGAGAGAGAGAGAGATAGATAAAGGTAAATGGCAGTTTTAGCTTTCGATGAGAGAGAATAAGCTTTAATGAGCAGTTTTAATTTGAAGAAGTTATGTCACACAGCATAGGAGAGAGAAAGAAATAATGATTGAGCAGTTTTTGAAAGTTGAAAAAGGTGAAAAGGTGTTTTGGGGAAGCTAAAAAGCAACTGATTTGACTTTTACAAGCTCTTGATAAACAAAAGTAAAAAGAAATAAACACATAACCAAGACAACATTAATTACCTGCTACTTTGATAAAAAAATAAAAAACAATTAAAAAAATCAAAGAAAATTAAAAAAAGAATAAAAATGACAGACTTAACATGTCTAATAAAAAAATATAGTCTGATGTGGGCTAAGACTTTAGAATTCTACATCAGAATGAGATAAGCTCTTTTAGACACAAAAATCTAAATGCACACTTAGAATTAGAATTACAAAACATAAAAATTAGAACGGTTGTTTTTATATATTTTAAGCACGGGAAAGCACTTAGAACATGATAAACAAAGTTATAAAGTTAAGTGTTTAAAATCAGCATACCCAGTTCTCTTCTAATTAAGTAGAATTGGCTTTCATCTAAAGGGTTGATGAATATACCTACCAATTGCTTTTCAGTAGGAATAAATTCAATTATTATGTCGCCTTTTTGAGCATGATCATGAATGAAATGGTGTTTGAGTTCTATATGCTTGGTTCTAGAATGCTGAACTGGATTCTCAGTAAGATTGATAACGCTAGTATTGTCACATTTCATTGGAATCATTTCTAATTTCAGACCATAGTCTGCTAATCATTGCTTGATCCATAGAACTTGGATACACAGCTTCCAGCAGCAATATATTTTGCTTTTATAGTAGAAAGAGCAACATAAGTTTGCTTCTTGCTAAACCAAGATACTAGGGCGCTTCCTAGGAACTAGCAAGTTCCAGACGTACTCTTTCTATCTACTATGCTTCTTGCAAAATCATAATCACTATACCCAACAAGATAAAATGTATCATCTTTACAATACCACAGACCTAGATTAGAAGTTCCATAAAGATATCTCAGAATTCTTTTTACAGTAATTAAATGAGATTCTTTGGGGCAAGATTGAAACCTAGCACATAAACAAATACTAAAGTGAATGTGAAGTATGCTTACAGTTAGATATAGTAAAGAACCAATCATACTCTAAACAACTTAATATCCAACTCTATATTCCAATTTTATCTTTTTCCAATTTTGAGATGGACTCATTGGTATGCTAAATAACCTTGGCATTCTCCATTTTTCTAATTTTTATTAAGATTGCTAGATTTTTCAAATTGCTTCTGATGTTCTAAAGTCACAACATTAGAAATGACATTTTTCTTAATAGTAATCTGATTTTGACTTGAAAGATCATCATAGCTAGAGCATGTCTTTTTCTTTTGTAAAAGATTCTGAAATTGATTTTAGAATTATAATCTCGGATTTTAAAGACTTATTTTAAGAATTCAAATTTTTGCATTTTCCTCAAAGTGTTTCAAATTTATAAAAAATTTTTCATTGCAATCTTTAAGATCTTTGATTTCTATAATAAGATCTTTGCATGTGACTTCTTGATAAAAAAAACAACTTTTAGATGATTACATTCAAGTTTCATTTTCTTATAATCTTTCTTTAGAAACTTTAAGCTTTTTAGCAAGTCTTTCAAACTCTATTCAAAGACTATTATAAGTATCTAGAAGATCACTTTCAGATTCAAGATCAGAGATAGTTACATCACTTTCATCTTGCTTATAACCTGCTTTTCTATTTTTCTACTTTCAGCTTTATGTGTTGATGTTAGAGTGTTGATTTTCTTGGAGTCAGAATTTATAATGGCCATCAAACAGATGTTTGCAACTTCCTTCTGACCATTCTGGCTTTCAAAACTAGAATCATCTGAATCGCTCCAAGTAGCTACAAATGCTTGCTTCAATTTTTCTTTCTTTGACTTCTTTTTCAACTTAGGATAGTTAGGCTTGATATGACCATTTTTGTTGCGCTCATAATAAAGCACTTCAAAAGGCTCTTTCTTAGGTAAGTTTCTATTTTTAGGTGAAAAGTTCTTTTTGTTGAACTTTTTATGAGGCTTTCCACCTTTCTTATAGAACTTTTTGAACTTTCTAGCAACAAGAGCTAAGTCGTCATTGTCTAGATCAGAGGAGTTATCTTCACTAGAAATGACTTTCAAAGCTAATCCTTTCTTTTTCTTATCTTCTACAACAAAAGTAGATTTCATCTCTTCTGAAAATAAGAGCTCCCATCAAATAACAATAAGTTATTGGAGTCTCTTTATAATTCATGACAATTCCAATAGAATCGCACTTTTTGGGTAGAATTTTAAGGATTTTCTTAACAAGCTCATCTTCAGAAATTTCTTTTCCGAGAGTTCTCAAAGGATTGACTATGTCTGTGAATCTAGAATTTAATTTAGTAATAGACTCTCCTTGTCTCACGCTAAACATTTCATATTCACTCCAAAAGATATTTATTTTGGATTCTTTAACTCTGTCAATTCCCTCATAGGTAAATCTAAGTTTTTCCCAAACTTCTGTTGCTGTCTTATATCTAGAAACTTTGTTATACTCTACTTGGTCTAATGCACAGTGAACAATATTCATGGCTTTTGCATTAATAGAGATATCGTTCTAATCTATATCATTATACTCTTCTTCTATTTTTGGTTCTCTTCTATTTTCAACAATTTTCATAGGAATAGGAGGACCATTAATAATGATTCTCCAACAGTTAATATCAACTTATTTAATGGAGTTGCCCATTCTAGTTTTCCAGTAAGATTAATTAGATCCATTGAACAGAGGTGGTCTAGAAATTGATTGACCTTCTAAAGATTTAAGAGGCATTGGGGCAACCATGGGATATTTTCTCTTAAGCAGTTAAGCTTTGGTAAGCCAACAATCAAAGCTCTAATACTAGATTGTGGATCCCGTTTCATATGGCACAACTCAAGAGGGGGATGAATTGGAATTTCTAAAAATTTAACTTTTAAAACACAATTTAAAATTTTAAAGCAGGGGAATTAGAAAAACTTTGTAAGAGACAGTTATCATGATTAGAACTTTCTCAAAAGAGCTTATTAAAGATTAAGAAAGTGATTATAATTCAAATTTTGATTGCTTCTTAATGAATAGGCATAAATTAGAACTTGGAGAAATCATTGTATTAAAATCCAGAATTCTAATGATCCACAAAGGTAAGCCTTTTTCACTTTTAGAATTAGAAAATCATTAACAACTTTACATTTCTAAAATCATTAATAGATGGGTAATTAGAATATGATCAAGCAAGACTTCAGTAATTAAAAGAAGAATAACACATGAATTTATAGTGGTTCGACATTAACTCGCCTACATCCACTCTCTAAGAATCAGTTTGAGATCCTCAACTATGTTATCTCTTTTAAAGGGTAAGAGACAAACCAACGTTACAAGAAAATAGATCAAAAACCTAGATCTAACCTTTAACCCACTAGATTCCAAAGGTTCTAGTTAACTTCTACCCTTCTATTTTACAGAGAACAGAAAACTCAGATCCAGACTTTAGAATCTCATTAAGGAGAAGGTTGCTTGATAACCTTTTACTACATAACTTTTTAACCTAAGCTATACACAAATGTTTTTCTTTAAAAATCATTAGCCGACAACAGATTACATGAATCTATATAGATATAGAGAAATGCAACTGTAAACACAAGAAGAACAAAAAATAGATTTGAAAATAGAAAGTAAGATCAAAATTGTTCTTCAAAAGAGTTATACAAATTTCTTTTCTCTTAAAAATTTTTCTTGAAAAAAAAAACAGAAGAAAAGAAATAGATGGGATTGTAGATAAGAGCTTGGATGATTTGAAAATCTAAGAATAAATCTCTTACTCTTGCCAACAATATTTTGGAAAGAGGAAATTTTTTTTATACAGAAGGACTGTTAATGCCGTTATAAATAACATTGGGATTTTAGTTTTAATGAGTAAAGAGTGTTTCTAACATTTAAATTAAAGAGACAATGACGTGTTGTATTTAAAAGAGCTGTCAAACCACTTTTAATGCACAAATAAGCAAGGCTTGGAGGTGAAGAGTTTATTTTAGAAAGCTATGTTTCTTTACAATAGAAACTGACAATTGTATTAGAAACAGAACAACTTTTACAGAAACTCATTTAATAGCCACCAAAAATATTTTTTCCAAAAACCTTTTTCATTTGGATGAACGTGAAAGCAATGATTGAGGCTTTTTCTTGTAAGATATTTGTTGAGAAAAAAATTCATCATAAAAAATTTTGAAAAAATCAGTTTAGCACAAGTAAAAATATTTAATTTATTTGGTTTGTTTAATTATCAAAATCTTAGGATTAATGACCTTGAGCCAACAAAATGGTTTCAATGACTTGAATTAAGATAAATCATATATAAGTTATGTACTATTTGAACATCTAAAGTTTTATGAGTACTTTTATGATCTGAAAAAAAAAAGCAAAGTTTTGGGCTCTAATATACTTGTGTAAAATCGTTATGTGATTTGGATTTATTATTTTATATGAGCATGCTCGCTTTGGTGTCATTCCGTGAATTGGATATGACTATGATCATATGCTTGGCACATGGGTGCCCTCTGTATGAGCGAACCCCTCTATCTGCTTCTGTTAGGCTTTTGAAGCCCCTCTAACTCTGTTTTTGAAATCTGATCTATTTTGTTCTCTACTAAGTGTATGTAAGCCCCTTAAGTTAACATTTACAAGAATTTGACTTAATAAGATGATTCCATGATATAGATATTGTGAATACCCAAATTTTGAGGCTCAGAAAGCCTGTTTTCCCGGACTGCAAACAGTCCAGCCGGACCGGAGGCTATTTCGAAAGTTCACCGAAAATATGTCAATATGGTACTTAAAACGTCCAGAATGTCGCGAGGATCGCGGAACAGGTCCCGGAATATTTTTCGGAGGTCCGGAACTCCCAAAAAGGCTCCCGGAGCGAGGCACGGTGTTGCTGAGTGGACTTTTACTGTACTTGAATTCTGGCGTTTTTACAAAGATTGAAGGAATAAGGTTCCTTCTGCTTGTTTATAATGATTCAGAACAAGATGAGGACGATGATGTGTCCTTCTTTTTCTTTTTTAGCTTTTCTTTTCTTTTTATTTTTTCTTTCTGTTTTAACTTCTTTTTTCTTTCTCTTTCTTTTTTACCTGCTTTACTTTGGATTTTTATGATATCGCTGTCATCACTTTCGTCACTAGATGAACTAGATGATGAGGATGATGGTAAAACAATTTTACCCTTGTGTTTATGGTGTGTAGTGTTTGAAGATTTACTGGAGGATGCACTTTGGGCTTTACTGGTGGATGGATTTATGGGCTGTTTTGAACTGGTTGAGAGTTGTTCAAACATCTCTTGACAGATCAATTTATATTCTTCTGGTGTTTTGGCTGCAGCTAACCGGGCCTGACATTGGGCTTTTTGGATACCAAACTGGGGGTTATCCTGAATAGCTAATGTATGGGCATAGGTTAAAGCTGGTTTAGATGGGCTGGATAATTTATTGCGGATCCATTGACTAATTTTATGTTCAGTGGTGGAAGCCTTGAATGATCCCCACCATTTTATTTTATGTCTTTTTATTATCATGGGAATTTGGCTTCCCGGAACATACTGATAATCAAAATACCATTGATATACCCATGGAGTGAAGAAGGTCATACAATAATACATCAAAGAAGGAATATGAACTTCTTCAGGTTTAGGTTTATAATGGGTTTTAAAGAACTGGTACAAATAATGGATATCAGGAGGAATGATTTCCTCGGAAATTCCTTTAAATTGCCACCATCGTTTAAACCAATTTGGGAATTTTAAATCAGTGCGTATATTTTGATCAAAATATATTAACCATGAATGAGTAGTGGTGGGATTTTGAAGACAAAATATCTTATCCCACGCTTCTTTATAATCAAAATAATTATAACTCATATTATATTTATGTAATCCTTTAAATCTTACTGGCGTTGCTAAAGAAGATACGGGCCAATCCTTAGGATGGATGACGCGTTTTATTTTTATAGAAGAATAGGAAATTATTCCATTTTTATCAAAAGTATGTTTGATGTTTACTGAATCAGTATCTAATAATATATTATTATAATATGCCTGAGGTTTTGACAAGTCTATTGGCATAAAAAACCAATTCTCAGGATAATAATTTTTTATAATTTGCCAAGGATTGGTATGATTATACCCATCCTCAACTTCGATTTCAAAATCAAATAAATTTTTATCAAACCATTTATGTATATTATTAGTAGATTTATATTGGATTTTTGGCAAATCCACAGCCATCAACGGATTTGATAACTCTTTACTGTCTACCGTTTGAGACAAAGTAGCCGTATCATGAGCGGATACGATCGCTTTAGATTTAGAAGACATACCTGGGTCCTCTGTGGAAGAAGATGCCATACCCTGCAGTGCTTTGATTACTTCAGGAGATTGAGAAAGTTCCTCAATCCATTTTTTAAGGTCTTTAGGAGAAGTGGTTTTAGTGTTTAAGGTTTTACTAAGATCTTCAGAGTGCTCAGAAAGAGCTTTAGTTGGGGAGCCGGAATCTTGTTTAATTTCTTTCCCTTTATCCTTCTTTCTTCCCATTGTTCTGTAAGAATTCTCTAGTTAGAAAGTCCGGAATATTATTATCATTACCTTTAATATATTCGATGTTAAATTCAAAAATACTTAAAAGTGCTTGCCATCTAGCAAAAATTTGTTTAGAGGCAAGGTTTTGGACATCTTTCTGCAAAACGTCTTTTGCAGATTTAGAATCAATACGAAGTAAAAATTTTTTATTTAAAAGATCAGATTGAAATTTATTTATACAAATAACAATACTTAAAATTTCTTTTTTAATGGTAGAATAATTTAATTGAGTTGAAGTCCAATGACCTGAAGTATATTGGATTATTCTTTCTTTACCATTAATTTTTTGTTTTAAAATGCCTCCATAACCTATATTAGAAGCATCAGTTTCAACAATTTTAAAAGCATTAGGATCAGGAATATATAAATAAGGAATTTCTTTTACTAATGATTTTATCTTTTTTACGAGTTGAGTATGCTGAGTTGTCCAAGGAGCAGCATTTTTACAAAGTCTATTATGTAAAGGTTTTATCATGCAATTTAAATTTGGATAAAAATCAATTACATAATTTAAACAACCAAGAAAACGTTGTAATTGGGGTTTATTAGAAATTTCATCAGGAAATTTTTCACCAAAAACAAGTGCTCTTTCTATAGGTTGAATCTTACCTTGTTCAATATAATGACCTAAAAATCTTATTTTAGTTTTAAACAAATCCATTTTAGCTCTACTTAATGCTAAACCATTTTTCTCGATGACCATACAAAATGTTTTTAAATGTTTAAAATGTTCTTCTAGAGTTGTACTAAATATAAGCACATCATCAATATAAATAATACAAAATTTAAAATGAGGGTTAAAAATATCATTCATGATCCTCTGAAATTCAGAAGGAGCATTTTTTAATCCAAAAGGCATTACATTCCATTCGTATTGACCAAATGGAACTGTAAATGCTGTTTTATATCTGTCTTTAGGGTCAATTTGGATCTGCCAATAGCCCGATTTCATAACAAATTTACTAAAAATATTTGCATTATAGAGTTGCTTTAAAAGATCTTTTTTATTTGGAATAGGATACCTAATCCATTTTAAAGCTGTATTTAATGGTTTATAATTTATTACTAATCTGGGAGCACCACGTTCTATTTCAGCGTTTTTATTCACATAAAAAGCTGCACAAGACCATGGGCTTCTAGATTTAGAAATTAATTTTTTATTAAGTAAATCTTGAATTTCATTTTTACAATGGTCAATCAATTCAGGACTCATCTGAATTGGTCTAGCTTTAGTTTTAATGGTTTTTTCATCAAAATCTTTTTCATATGGTAAGTCCACTATGTGTTTTTTACGATCCCAGAAAGCATTTGGATGATCAGCACATAATCTGTTTTCCATAAAATCTTTTAGAGTTGAAATTTTATTTTGGATGTCTTCAGTATTTAATTGGTTTTTAATTCTATTTAAACATGCATTATTTTTCAAATCTTTTAAGTTTTCTTCTTTAGATTTAATCAAAGAATTTATTTCTAACATTTTAATAGAATGAGCTTTTAACAAATTTAATTGTTTCTTTTTAGGCTTTTCTGTAAATTCCAATTGAGCTTTACAATTTTTTATTTTAAATTTAATACAATCCTCTTTAACTGAATATGGTGTTATGAGATTTATAAATGGAGTGCCTAATATTACCATATAATTTATCTGAGGTGATAGTAAAAATACTGTGTTTATTTCTAATTCTTGATTTATGATTATTGCATCTGTTTTTCCTATAATTTCAAGTTTAGATTTGTTGGCTGTACTTAATTTTTCACTAGTTTTTAACCAATATCTTTTAGGAACTAGATCAGATTTTATACAGTTTAAATCTGCACCTGTGTCAAAAAGTGCAATTGCATCTATCACAATATCATTTATTTGAATGTTTATTTTTACTAAATATTTTCGTGAAGTAATTTCTTGTAATAAATTGAGAAAATTACAATCTACATCTTCATCTAATTCATTTATTTTTAAATTATTATATGGTTCGTCTTCTTCTGAGGAAGAACTGGAAATAAGTTGGGATTCTAGTATTTTATTTTTTTAGAATTTTGTTGAAGTTGGATTTTTAATTCTTTTACTTCATGTTTTAGCGTCTTAATTTCTTTATATAATTCCTTAGTAGATTCATCCGCATCTACCTTTTTAGGTTTATTTTTATTTAAAATGGTAGTTAAATCATAAGTATTAGACTGAATTTTAGGAGTAATATTTTTTACTTCATTTTCTTCTTCAAAACTTTTTATTAGTTTTTTAAGAAGTTTAGCTTTAGTTTCTTGATCTTCAATACCATTAACTACTGTTAATAAATTACTTTGATCTTTAGATAACATGTTTAAAGAATATTTTGATGAACTGGAAGAACTTGTAATAGTTTCTAATTCATCAATTTGATTTTCACTTTCATTAATCTCAGATTCCGAAGAATCCGAATCAATATATAATTCATAAATTTTATTTAAAACATTATCTTCTAAATTTAATTCATGTAATCTTTTATTAAATTTACAAAATTTAGATGTATGCCCTTTTTTACCACAATTGTAACAAGTCAAATTTTTATAAGAAATTTTAGTTGTAGATTTAGAAGGTTGTTTATTTTTGTGTTTATAAGAAGATTTTGTTCTCTTTTTACTATAAAATTTATCTTGACTAGGTGTAGACCTATATTGGTTTTTAGAGTATTTATTTCTATAATATTTTTTAGGTTTATTTGTTTTAGAACATTGGCCATCACATTTCTGTGGAGAAGTTATACTATAGTCAAATTGTTTACAAAAAGATCCTAATTCTTTTTTAGTTTTCTGCATTTCATATTTTATTGTTCTTTGAAGTTTTAGATCATGACATATTTGTAATCCTTCCTTTTGAATTATACTAATTAATTGTCCATAGGTTAACTTACTATAAGGTATAGGTTGACCATGTTGTTGTTTAATATGATTTCTAACCTTTTCTCCCAAGAAATAAGGTAACCCAGCTAAAAACTTTTCTTTCCAAAAGCTTTGATTAGAGTCTTCCCTTAACATTAATCGAGTGAGAAAAGTCGTTTTATAATTTTGAAAATCACCTAAGTTTCTACATTTTAAATTACTAAGTAACTCTGCATTTTTATCTTTTAAGTGAGATGGATCTCCTATAAAATGAAGTGAAATAGTGAGAATTAAAGATGACACTGCATCTTGAATTACTTCACCATTTTCATCATATATAGGTTCACCTTCATCATCTATTTGAATTGAATTTAAGATTTCTAAATGTTGTTGGTCAATGAGATGATAATCCCACCATCCTTTAAGTTGGCCGGTAAATCCAGCAATTAAGATTTCTGCTATAGCTTTATCAGAAATGATTGACTGTGTTTTATAAGCATTTGCAGCCATTGTCATTTGTTGCAAAACACTTAAGATATTATATTCACTTAAACCATCTATGTTCCATTCATAGATTGTTGAAGCATTATATTTAAATTGAGATATAGTATTAGGTTTATCAATTATACCTAAGTCTGGAGCCCTATTTACTATTTCTCTATGATGATTTATAGGATTGATTTCAAATTGTTTACCATTTTCTGAATCAGGTTCACTAAGCTCAGAATTAGTATTTTCTTCTAAAATATTTACAGATGCTTGAGGAGTATCAGGAACTACTTGTTGAATAGTCTCAGAACGAACCTCAAGTTTACTTAATTGATCTTTTAATTTGTTTACAAATTCTTTTTTACTTGACTGAGAAATTTGGTAAGGTTTAAACATGTGAGATTTTACTATTTCTTTACCTTTTATATTTTCCGTAACTAAAGGTTTATCTTCGAGCATATGTTCTATGCGTTTTAATTGTGAGTTTAAACAAATTAAACTTGCATTACTAAAGTTATTCTGTTCAATTATCTTACTATTTGTATCATTATCTCGAGCAACTTTATATGGTGCACAGATAATTTCATGATCTTGATGTTTTAATTTACTAATTGTTTTAGGAGGAAAATCACTTTTTATGGTTTGTTCATTTACTATCCATTCAGGTCTTTTATCTCTAATTGTTATAGGGTTTAAATCTTTTTCAGATTTATTTTCTTTAATTAATTTATACCAATCAAAGAAATTAATTTTAGTTTGATTATTTATTTTATATTCTAAATATTCATATTTTAATTCTTCAAAAGTGTAAAGTTTTAATATCTTTTTCATTTTAAGTAAATTTTTAGTTTTAGATATTTCTTTTATTAAACTTTTCTCAATATCTATTTTACTAAGAACATTTAATTCTCTGTTTATATCACTAACATTTTCAATGATAGCTGAAGCTGTTGGTGATTCAGGTGAATTAACTAAGATTGACTGTTGATTTACATAATTATCTACAGGATTATAAACTGCCTGTGGTATAGAATTACTAAGTTGAACACACAGTATAAACAGTTTATTTCTGATGTGGAAGATCAACTAAGTTGCAACCACAGAGCATACTTATACCACAAACAATTTTATATGGTTTAGGGTTCCTGCAACCTTAGCCTGGGATCCCCAGAACTAAGTCAGAGTGTGGAGGGAGAAGAGAAAGATGCCTTCAACAGGGCATTTAATAAGTAGCAGTTTACAAACAAAATATAAAACTTTATTTAATTACAAAGATTAAATTTGATTTACAAAATTGAAAGACATATACAAAATTTAAAAGATTAGACTTACAAAGTTTAAAGAATCTCTAACCTTGAATCCTTACAATGAACGTTGGAAGGAGAGGAGAGAGGTTTACTAACTAAGCTTTTGGGCTTAGGATTGCCTATAATTGGACAATGCATTTACTATATTGGACAATGCTATTTACTATTTCTCGATGATGATTTATAGGATTTAATTCAAATTGTTTAGCATCTTCTGAGTCAGGTTCACTGTCATCAGAGTTGGTGTTTTCTTCTATGAGGTTTATATCGTTAGAGGCTTCAGTAGTGTCAGGAGCTACATGTTGACTAGTTGCTGAATGTACCGCAAGTTTACTCAATTGATCTTTAAATTTATTTACAAATTTTTGTTTACTTGATTGAGAAATTTGATAAGGTTTAAACATGTGAGTTTTTACAGTTTCTTTGCCTTTTATGGTTTCTGACACTAAATGTTTATCTTCTAACATATGTTCTATTCGTTTTAATTGTGAGTTTAAACAAATTAAACTTGCATTACTAAAGTTATTTTGTTCAATTATCTTACTATTTGTATCATTATCTCGAGCAACTTTATATGGTGCACATATGATTTCATGATCTTGATGTTTTAATCTACTAATTGTTTTAGGAGGAAAGTCACTTTTTATGGTTTGTTCATTTACTATCCATTCAGGTCTTTTATCTCTAAGTGTTATAGGGTTTAATTCTTTTTCAGATTTATTTTCTTTAATTAATTTATACCAATCAAAGAAATTAATTTTAGTTTGATTATTTACTTTATATTCTAAATATTCATATTTTAATTCTTCAAAAGTGTAAAGTTTTAATGTCTTTTTCATTTTAAGTAAATTTTTTGTTTTAGATATTTCTTTTATTAAACTTTTCTCAATATCTATTTTACTAAGAACATTTAATTCTCTGTTTATATCACTAACATTTTCAGTGATAGCTGAAGCTGTTGGTGATTCAGGTGAATTAACTAAGGTTGACTGTTGATTTACATAATTATCTACAGGATTATAAACTGCCTGTGGTATAGAATTACTATAATCAACACCTTTCATTTTACTTGGAATATCTGAAGTTGAATATCTTGGTTTTACTATGGTTTGAATAATTGGTTTAGATTCATTATCTTTGTATTTAGCATAAATCACAGAAGGTATGGAAGAACTAGGTTTATCATTTTCATCTGTTGTAACAGAGGAAGATGACCCTGTATTCCTCATACTTTGACTGCGATTAAATTTTAAAGTTACTTTACCATCCTCAAATTGTTCAATTTTTTGCAAATTGACGTTTGGTTTTACTGGTTCAGGAATAGGAGGAGGTACTACCCCTTCCAAAATCCATTCATCTGGAAGTGTGATATCCTTCCACTGAATTGTTTTAGGAATTACCGTATTGGTTTTAGTTAAATCTGTTTGCAAAAATCTTGTTTCACCAATTTTAGGTTGTAACTTATATTTAGTTCCAAAAGCTGAATTCATTGCTTTATAATGAATTTTATATATTAAAGCTATAGGAATCGATCCTTGCTTCATTTTATAATTATGAGTTTTAATTTCCAAAACTATACTTTCTAGAATATTTAAATCATTTAATGAGACAGTCATATCTGGATAGACCTCAAAAGAGATCGGTCCTTCACTTAAGCTAGTCTCAACTGATCCTAATAAAGAATTTTGAAAAGTTAAAAATCTAGCATCCCTTACCACTGCAAGAATACTAGTATTTAATCCTTCTCTGGTTAAAGGTTTTATTCCAACTTGAATTAATCCTATATGAATATATTTATATTTTTTACTTTTATGATGTTGCAAAGTTTTAGAAGACAAAAGATTTATTCGTTCAAAAGGTTTACTTAATTGGAAATCTCTTTCTTCAGTTTTAATAACATAATCAGTTTTAAATAAATTAAATTTAGAGATTTTATAAATTTGTTCTTTATCAACTTTAGGAATTTCCCATTCATCAATAGCTTTACTAAAATCTTGTAAAATTAATTCATTTCTATTTATTACCCTTTTAATTTCTGAGTTATCTGAGTCTTCAGATTTATTACTACTAGCCGATCTACATAAGAAAGGATCCATTTTATTATATACCAAAATCTTTAATGACTACCTGGTTATACCCTCCTGGTTATACCCTTTCGATGCCACTCACATGGGTCTTACTCACGGGTTCAGTAGGAATAGGTTCAGTAGGCAAAGTCAAAACCGCTTAGGATATATACTAAAACGAAGTCTTTATATGTATACAGATAGTAGATCTAAATCATTTGGCTCTGATACCAACAAAAGAGAAAAGGACCGTTTAATTACTCAGATAAAATACAAAAGAGAATTAAAACTTAATTTTAAACAAAGTCATATATATGTAGAGAGCTAAGATTATTAATGGGATTTAAATAAATACAAATACAAACATTTAAAGATAAATCATAATTGTGAATTAAAATACTGTGATTTAATGGATTTATATGAATACTTATATAATGCATTAAGTAAGATACACAAGCAATACTAATTTCTGATGTGGAGGATCAGACTAAGCTGCATCCACAGAGCATACTTATATACAACATACAAGTCACAAATAAATTTAATATTTATCAATTAACTCAACCAATTTTAATTGATTTTATTTTAATTAAGGTTTAGGGTTCCTGCAACCTTAGCCTGGGATCCCCAGAACTAAGTCAGAGTGTGGAGGGAGAAGAGAATGAAGCCTTTAACAGAGCTTTAAGAAGTAGCAATTTATATTTACTAAAAATAAATTACAAAATACAATAATAAAATTTATAATATTGAAATTTAAACTTACAAGAGTTTTAAGACTTTCAACTTGAATCCTTTACAATCGAACTGGGAAAGGAGGGAGAGAATATCTACGCCTATAGTTAAAGCTAATATTGAATTATATGCGATTATATATATATATATATATATATATATATATATATATATATATATATATATATATATATAAATCATTATAAAAATATATTCAAGACTATTACAAACTAACTTTTGCAACGATAAAGTCAATGATGATAAAATTAAACACATATCAATCAATATGAATGACATTAGGAACATTGGCAAGAGAAAATTTTGGATAAAAAATAAACATAGAAAAATTATTAAGATTTAAGTGTTCACCAGTTGAAGAAAAATGAGAAGAATGCAAGTTAATTACCTCATAGCCCCAAAAATAGAAGCTGAATTTCATGTCAGCCACATATTTTAAACTTGGAATGATATTAGTATTATTCCAACCTATAGATTAATAGAGCAAGAAATTAATTATGTGCATGTATAGATTAAAGAAAAGTAGATGAGAGAGAGTAGTATATATTTGTGACTGTTTTAAATTTTTCGAAGTTGATTTTATAGAAAAAGAATTAGGGAATATGCAAACAATTTATTTTGATTTTACATGTAGCAAACATGCAAAAGGTAAAAAATGTGACAACTATATAAATTTTGTTGGAATTAATGGACGGGTATGATCTAAAAAAAAAAAAAGCAAAGTTTTGGGCTCTAATATACTTGTGTAAAATCATTATGTGATTTGGATTTATTATGTTATATAAGCATCCTCGCTTTGGTGTCATTCCGTGAATTGGATATAACTATGATCATATGCTTGGCACATAGGTGCCCTCTGTATGAGCGAACCCCTCTATCTGCTTCTGTTAGGCTTTTGAAGCCCCTCTGACTCTGTTTTTGAAATCTGATCTATTTTGTTTTCTACTAAGTGTATATGAGCCCCTTAAGTTAATATTTACAAGAATTTGACTTAATAAGATGATTCCATGATATAGGTATTTATAAGTTTATGATTTATAACTATAATACACATACTTGAAATTCTTGATTTATATATCATATGCTTCATAGAATGATATTATGTATCTCTAGCTTATGCATATGTAATTATGCTATTAAGTGAAGTTACATGACATGATTATGAGAAACCTAGATTTACATGTCTAATATGTCTATATATAGTATAAATGCTTAAGTATGGTTTATATGATATTATAATGATTTAATTATGAGCACTATTGTTTTATATACTTAAAATGATTACATGTCCCATAGATGCTTTTGCATGTTTACTATTCACATGATTATTGATTTATGAGTTTGAATGTTTAAATTATGATTTAAATGTATGTCAACATTTGGATGTATGTGATTTATGAACACCACTGAGTTTTATACTCACCGCGTCGATTTCAATCACGCTCAGGTTGTTGACCGAGGGTGCTAGTAGAAGACCAAAGTATGAGCATTAGAGCAGAAGGATATTCATTTTGGTAGTTTAGATTATATCATTTATGCATTTGATAATTGTGGAATGTATAAATTAAGATTATTTAAAGTGTGGAATTATTTAAGATTTATGTATAAGAATTTACATTAGAACCTTGTACGAGATTTATTAATTATTAAGCTAGGTATCTTTAAGTTGTAAAATTGAAATTTAAGTTATTTATGCATAAACGAATTATGGAATTTATATTTAAGAGTATTTATGATAATATATGATGGTGATGATGATGGTGATGATTTAAGGATTATGTATATGTTATAGTTTGAGTTTGAGATTGATTTATATTTGAGTATCTTGATTGAAGTTGAATATGCGAGTTGGTGGATTCTTGAGATCGGAATTGTAAGTGTTTTCTTGTTTCACATATTTTTAATTAAGTCTAATTTTTAGGAAAAACTCTTGTAATTTTCTGTAGGATCTCCTAAATCATTTTCTAAGTAAAATCGTTGACTTACTAGACTTATGAGACTCGAAACAAACTATTTATTAAAAAAAATTTAGACATGTCTTTAGCTTATAAGATTTGAATCTATATCTTAAAAAGGTGCCTCCATCATCGAATGTGGCATCCACCGCTTATTCCTCAGGGACTAGCCAATGGGTGCTATACTAAAAGTACTATATCCTTCTACAAAATAAGTAAAACAAATAAAAATAGTGAGAATATAAATATAAAATAGAGAAAGGAAAAAAAATATATTAAAGGAGTAATATAAAGAAAAGATATTAAACCTAATTGCAGAGTATATTATGAAGTTCCAAAATTAATATTGAAAAGAAAGCCCAAAAAATTATTATTTTTTTGACTTTTGCTAAATCATGAAGAATATTGGAGTTTTTCTATAAAAAAAACTGTTGTTTGTGTTGGTGCTATTTCTAATAATGAAAATCAACTCTGTTTATATATATATAAGCAGAGTTGATTTGTTTATTTTGCAAATCCTCTATTTGGTTTATTTCTTGAAACTAGTTCTTTTATGACGTGCGTTACACGTTAACTTTTCTCGTTATATACTCGTTTAAGTTTTGTTATTTATATAATATTAAAGTATAAATTCTTTTTTAGATTCAAATAAATACAATAATTAATTAATACTTCACTTTATATATACAATGAATTTTTTTCAACATGTCTTATATTGTAACATCTAATTGAAAAGAAAATGATGTTTCTGCTTCTCTCTTTACTAAAAATATAATTTTATTCTTAATTAATTATATAAAATCACTAAATTTTATCAATTGCATGTAGTATTTTGCATAATGTTTTTGTACAAAATCAAAAAATAAATTGCTGCACATAGAAATCAATATGTAAAGTTGTAAACAATAATATTGGTAATGAAATGTACTTTCTCAAGTTTAAAAAAGACATAAATGAGATTAAGCTCAAAAATTACAAAGTCATATATAAAAATATTTGAAAAAAATTAAAATTTGAAAGGTCTAATTATCTTTATATCTATTTAAAAATATTTTAAAAAAAACATATCCAATTAAATCATAGAAAAATTAAATAAAATTTCATAAATTTCAAAAAGAAATGAATAAAATATTGAATAAAAAAAGAGCTCTTGAATTTTCTCTTTATTTCATTTTTAATATAGAAAAGCTAAAAATAAAAATGATAGCAAATTCAAACATTTATACTCTATTTTTTCAAAAAAAAATTCTTTAGACTAAAAAAGGAAAAACTCTCTTTTTTTATATTAGTCAAATACTATAATTTCATACTTCAATTGCTTTTTTTATATTAGGATGCATCTCTTTACCTCAGTGGAGACTGGCTATGCATACCATCCCTTGTGGAGAGATTTGGTGGAGCAGTAGTGGGACACGACTGATGCCTTCCACACACCTGTTGGGCAATGGACCGTGACTCCCTTTGAGTTTGGTATCCTGATAGGGATTCAATTCAACTACCACCCTTTGGACATAGAACCTTCACCACTCACTTCGGAGCGTCTTAATTTCGACCTTCTTGGATTCATGCCAGCGACCGATGGGGGAGGCTTGTACAACCACAACATGTTATATGAGCAGCTGAAAACCTTGAGCCGAGCGGGCGAGGACTTGACTGCCACCGATCAAATTGCTCGTGCATCCATTCTTCTTATCCTGGGGTTCACTATTGCATATGACTGGGCATATCATGTGGATCATGCAGTCCTTGGTGGACCTGAGTTTGTTTAGGGAGTATAATTGGGGTGGAGCCTTTATAGCATCCATGTACCATAACATGAGTTTGTATAGCCGCCGAGTCTAGACCAATCTTGGTGGCACTACACCCATTTGGGAGGTGAGTTACCTGACTTTTTCTTTGTTCTGGGCTGATTTTCCTCTTACTTTAACCTTTTTGACTGTCTATTTTGAAAGCTTGGGCTTATCATTTTTCCCTTCCACTGCTCCCATTCTGACCTGGGAGGTATGTGGGAGATCCCGGTGATGAGCTGTTTCAGAACAGCTATGGTAAAGAGGCACATCAAGGAGGATTACTTGACTCTAAGGAAGAGGTTTAACGAGCTGTCGATAGCTCAGGTGAGCTTTTAACGATTCTGATGCTGTCATTTATGTCATGCCTGTCTATGAGCTTGAGATATATTGCTTATCTTTATAGGTAAAACTTCGTATGTTAAATTTAGTATTTTCTGGATGCTCCCTTAGAGGGAAACTTGTTACACGACTAGGAGACGTATAACTCTCGAATTCTTCTAAGGTATGGGACAATCCGGCAATACTTCCTTAACGATAGGGTCTACCTACAGGTGATGGGCCTATATCAGATAACAGCCAACCCTCTAGTGGACATGCTGGATGGGATTGGTATAGTTGACCAGTCCTTGAAGGTGAGAGGGAGCCAATAGACACTTCTCTCTTCCCAGGGGACACCTACGCCGGTTGGGTTACATCTACCTTGTCCACTAGGGTGGAGCCTCTTCCTAACAAGTCATCAGGCACTAAGAACAGGAAGACCCCTCACGGGAAGGGTGGTGAAGCTGACCTAGAGGAGGAGTTTGACTTTGAGATTGACACGAAGGCGATGTTCAATGTGGCAGAGGTTATAAGAGCCAGCTTTGGTCCTACTGGTCATCCCCTTACTTCGATAAGGAATTTTGCAACGGCTGGGACCTCATCTTTGAGCCACATTCCTCCTTTTGGAGCGTCCTCATTTAGTAGGCTTCTCCCTCGTCTTTAGCCAGAGTTCCAGAGGAGGTTGCCTTACTTTGGTTCTAGGAGGACGACTTACTTTGATGTACCGAGTACCCTCCCTGAGGAGTGGCCAGAGTATCCAACTAATGTCTTGGTAATTTTTCTTTTCATTCTTTTAAGTTTCTATTCAACCGAAGCATAGTTACTAATTTATCTTTGTACTTTTTTTTTTTTACAATCGACTCTGAGTGGGCTCGAGAGATTCTATCGCTATGGGGCACCTCCGAACGGCTTCATTTGATGCTCTTACCCGAGAGAGCATCACCAACATACATCTAGCAAAGGCAAAGGAGGTGCAACTGAGGAAGCGTAGGCAATAGAACTCCTCCCTTTAGATCAGTAAAGTTTTTTAAGCCCTGATAGCCGTGTTACATTTTGTGTTGGTGCCACCCTAGTTCAGGCACCCTGTTTTGCAAAATATTTTCACTTATCAGATTTTTGGACATTCACGTTTAATCTATTTGTTCTCTTTTATTATTCTGCACTGAATGCTTGAACTGCCTGATTGTGGTTGCACTGACTGCCTGGATTTCTGTGACCATATTGGTTTGCCTACCTTGCACTAAATGCACTATTTTTGTAATTAAGGACTACACTGATTGCCTATTTTGGTTGCACCGCCTGCCTGTTTTCCTTGATCTGATTTACACTAAAATGCATTGATGTATGACTTTGGCACTGACTGCTTGTTTATATAGTCTGATTCGAAAATTGCATCGACTACCTATTTATACTATCTAAATTATCAATCGCACGGACTTGTTTCCACTATTGTTGCACTGACTGCTTGAATTTCTGCAATTTGCACCATTTTGTAATCAAAGACTGCACTGATCGCGTGTTTCGGTTGCACTACCTGCTTATTTATTCTATTTGGATTATGAATTGCATTGATTGTCTGTTTGCCTTGATTCAATTTGAAAATGCATTGAATTGCAGCAGTTTATGACTTTGACATTGGCTGCCATGATTCTCTGAATTTAGTGTTGGTTTCACTGATTTGGATTGCTTGAACTGAAAGTTGCACTGATTGCTTGTTTCTTCTTCTAATTGCACCGAATGCTTACTTCTCTTACTTTAACTTTATCCTAAAAGTCATGGTTAGTGAACAAAATATTTATGCATGAAACATGAGAGCCATTTCTGATTTTCAGCCCAATTTCTGGGTGAATGTCTTTAGAGATCTTAGGCTCAGTTTGCCAAAATCAAAATTTGAAAACTATTGAGTTGTGGTATTAAAATACCGACTTTTGTGTAAATAGATATTTATTTGGCGGTCTGAAAATGCCTGCTTTTCGCAAAATGGTTTGGTTTTTTATCTAAAAATCACTTTCTTCTTATCGATTTTTTAGGAAAAAGGTCAGATTTTCTCAAGGTGATAGGGGGCATCGGTAGCAAGGTCCTCAAAATTGGTACTGGTGTCCTTAAAATCGGTGCCAGTTTAGGTAGCACCAATCTATTCAACCGATACTGAAGGAGCACAGGTCAATACCGATTTTTGGCAAGTTGGTACCGATGTGTTTCCTGGGGCAGGTAGCTGGAGCCTATATATACCAAATTTATGGCCTCAAAACGGTGTTGTTTTGAGCCTCGGAGCCTGATTCCTCTGATTTTTCAATCATTCTGCCCAAAAATGAAGCCGTTTATTAGTTATGGCATGCAAAGATGGACCAAGAAGCTAGAAAAGGTCAATAAAATTAATTTAAATCAGTATGGTATGGTGTTGGGATAGTTAGCATGGCTTTGGCGAAGACTATCTTCAGCCTCGACTGAGCTTATAGAGTCAATGGGGTCTGGTCGGCTAGCCTGATCCTACTTCAAGTAAGCATTCTCGAACTATCTTGCTTTTAATTTGGTTCTGATTAAGGTGCTTTCTGAAAAAAGGCTTAGGTTCTGAATAATCGTAATTTCTGGGTTATTGCATATGACTGCCTATTTAGTATTTAGATAGTGAGGGTAAAGTCTACTCTTGCATGCTTTTAGGGGAATTTTGCACATGAATACTTGTTTTATCTTTGTATTTTTGGTGCAATGTCTGGTTTTGGAGGTCTAGTTGAGAGATCACTTGAGGATGGTGGAGCCACCATGATGCCGACCTTATGAGCCATCACAGTACTGATCCAGGCGAGTCATGATGAGACTCGGTCAGAGGATGAGTGGCTACAGTGGTTGTTGGCCCTGAGGCCGGATCAAATATTGTGGAAATGTGATTGGTATGAGATTCAAAGGTTTCTAGTCCAATCAGCTGGGTTACAAATGGCTTATCTGCTTGGTATGGATAACATCACCTTTTACCTAGGTTCCAGGCTGATGAGAAAGAAGGGACATACTTAAGGGTTACCACCAGCTAGAGATCTTTTTCGGAACATACTGATTTCTCCGAGGGTTACTATGGCCATACTAGGTGGTTAGTTAAGAGAGGCTCATATAGTAGAGACTACAGCTTACAGGGGCAGGACTGCTTCTTATGAGGCTTGGTGGGTAATTGAGCATGGAGACTAAGAGAGAGAGCATAGAATGACTCTGACTCGGGAGATTGATGCTATACTCCAAATGATGATTGAGACGACCTTAGACTCTACCTGAGAGGCTGACCTAGAGGACTCTGACGACTCTAGGGATATACATCCGAGGTGACACAAACGGATCGCCGAGCCCTTTAGTGCATACGACCTTATCTTGATAGGGTAGGATTTTTTGTTCTTTGATTTTTGACTTAGACCGTATTTTTATGGGGGCTTTGAGATAGGATACTGACCCATGATGTATAGAGGGTTCAATTGACACTTGGATTTTTGATACTCTGGATAGTATACATAAACGACTGATACAGATAGATGACAGATGACAATGATGGATGATAGACAGAGATAGATGATAGATAGCGGACAAAGACAGTTGCCTAGGAGATAGGGCTTTTATGATTTGCTTTTTACATAGCTTGTACTGATCTTGAGATATGTGAAAAAGGATCATATTGACACTTCTAGTTTGAAAAGGAAACTCAGTCTTATCCTTTATGAGATTGCTGCTTTTAAGCCTTAATTTTATCCTAAATCGCCCTTACGGGTTTTCGATTTAGCAGGCTGCCCTAACTCTTGCCTAAGCCGCCCTTTCAGGTTTTCGACTTAGCGGGCTCTTCTGATTTTGTCTAAGCTGCTTACCCTTGCAAGTTTTCAACTTAGCTATTTTCTTTTTGCTTGAATCACCCTTTGTAGGTTTTCACTTCAGCTTTTGACTTTTGATTGATTTTTTTTTTCTTCTTCTCTTTTTTTTAGTCGGCATAAAAATTTGACATTTCATGAGAAGAGGGGAAAAATGAATTTTTATTACTATTGTGACTGTACCCATAGGCTAGGCTACCTACGTATCTCATACTTTTGGAACATATTTCCGGGATTCAAGTCACCGCAGTTCCGTTTTACAATGACATAAAGGGGACAAATAATTATGGTGCTGATGCTTGAATGCATTCACACGAAATATCTCCTTAATTGATCTAAGTTGCAAGGATTGGTGAATTCGTTGCCATCTATATCTAACATGATGACACCGCCTCTTGAGAGGATCTTCTTCAAAATGTACAGGCCTACCTAGTTTGGCCTGAAATTACCCCGAGGGTCTTGTATGGGAGCTCTGATTTCCTTGTGTGCAAGACAACCTTCTTCTAAATTTCAATCATAGATTCTCTTACTGAAGTGCCTAGCTATTTTCTGTTGGTCGCTCAAAATCTGATTAAGAGTCTTTAGCCTTTTCTCATCAATTTCATTTAACTAATCGTGGTAATTCTGGCCCACTCTACTTTGGGCAACTGACTTTCCCGCATAACCCTAACTGATTTGATCTAAACTTCGATAGGGAGAACTGCTTCTATCCCATATACCAGTGAGTAGGGTGTTGCGCCTATTAGTGTTTTGATGGAGGTTTTGTGTCCCCATAAAGCAAAAGGTAATGCCAATTTTTGTGATTGTGGATCATCTTCTAGAGGATGTTCTTGATTGACTTGTTTGCTACTTCAACTGCTCCATTGGCCTAGGGCTTGTATGGTAAGATTAGTGATGCTGAATCTTATGCTTTGTTATGAGAGTGGGAACCACTTTTTGAAAGTGAGACCCATTATCTAATATGATTTCAAAAGGAACTTCATATTTGCATATGGTGTTTGTCTGGATGAATGAGCCACTTTTCTAGAATTCAGGACCTGGTAGGAAACAACTTCCACCCATTTGGTAAAGTAATTGATGGCTACTAAAATATAGTCATGCTGATTGGAAGACTTAGGGGTGATTCTACAAATCACATCAATTCCCTAAGTTGTGAAAGGCCAAGGTGTAGAGATAGGGTGAAGAGCTATTGGGGGCATCTTCTAGAGTTTGGCATAAATCTGGCATTTTTGGACAAACTTAGTGCAGTCCGATTGCATGGTAAACCAATAATAACCCTGATTGGTGATCTTATGAGTTAGAGCCATTCTATTCATGTGGGGGCCTTCATCTCCACCATGTACTCATTCCATTATCTGCTGAGCTTCTTCTTCTGTTACGCACCTGAGATGTGCCCAGTTCCATGTCCGTTTGTACAAGATACCATCTTAAATAGGTAGCCTTTTGATAGCTCCCAGAAAGTCCTCTTGTTAGATTTAAAGGCACTCTCAGTGTATTCTTCTTTTTCCAACCAAGTCTGAATATCCCAAAACCAGTGCTTGCCACCAGCAAGTTAGAGGTTTTAGTAGTGGGCTGGCTGTTGATGAATCTTAATATTCAAGGGTTTGATGATTATGTCTGGGCTGACATCAACTATGGAGGCAAGAGTAGCCAGTGCGTCAGCAAACTAGTTCTTAGACCAGGGCAAGTAGTGAAATGACAGCTCTTCAAACTGCTGAGCCAACTGGTTAAGGCATTGGAGGTAATTAACCAAACACTGCTCTTTAATCTTACATTTCTTCAATGCTTGAGAAACTAATCAAGATAGAATCCCCATAGATTGTTAAACGCTTGATTTGAATACTCAGTGTCGCTTCTAATCTGACAATGCATGCTTTATATTCTGCTTTATTTTTAGTGAATTGAAATGCTAACTTAACACTGAAAGATAGTCATTCCGAATACTCAGTGTCGCTTCTAATCCGACGATGCATGCTTTATATTCTACTTTATTTTTAGTGAATTGAAATGCTAACTTAACACTGAAAGATAATCGTTCCCCATCTAGAGTTACTATAATTATTCCCGCACCACAACCCTGATAGTTACAGCCTCGTCAAAATGCATCTTCCACTGGTCTGATTGGATCTGGAGGATATCTTCACTCGAAAATTTGACATCTGCCACTTTGGCATCCCAGGGAGACGCGACTAGGTGATTTGCTATCACGCTGCCTTTGATTGCCTTCTTTGTGATGGTGGCCCACTTTGCCATGTTACTGTCCAAAATTGGCTCTCCATAAGGAATCTCAAGGGGCTTTAGTCGGTGATGACATGAGTAGTGTACGAGCAAAGATAATGCTGGAGCTTGGTTCATACCTAAGCCAGAGCCAAGCACAATTGTTTGATCTTATTGTACTTCAGTTCTGTAGCCAGGATGCACTTACTCAAATATAAACAACATTCTCCCTGTGAAAGTCTGGTTCTTCTTGTGCTAGCATAGCCCCTATGGCTTCATCAGCACTTGAGAGATAAAGAAGAAGTGGTTTTCCAGGTCTCGGAGTCTGAAGAACTGGAGGGCTGAGTAAATATGCTTTGAACTGATTAAAGGCTTTCTGGCACTGGTCATCCCAAGTCTTTGGGGTATCCTTTCTTAATTTCTTCAAGATTGGTCCATAAGTGTTTGCTAACTGTGAAACAAATCAGCTGATGTACTGAAGGCGGCATAAGAACCCCCAGATCTCCTTTTTTATTTTAGGAGGTTGCATCTCTAGGATGGCTTTTGACTTTGAAGGATCAATCTCAGTCCCTCTCTTAGAGACCATGTAGCCCAGGAAGATGCTAGATGGGGCCCCGAAGAGACACTTAGCAAGATTGCACTGGCGAAGTCTGGAGAAGAATTGTTTGAGAGAAATTAGGTGGCTTGGCCCATCCTTGGTGTGGACAACCATGTCATCAACATATACCTCTATGTTTTTGTGCATTAGGTCATGAAAGATTGTGGTGGCCATTCTCTAGTGGTGGCGCCAGCATTTTTCAGCCCAAATGGTATCATTCTGTAACAAAGATATACTATTCAGTGATAAATGAAACTTTTCATTCAGGTTAGAGATAGGGTAACAAGAAAATTGAAACTTTTCATTAATAATAAAAGTGCCATGGTTGACATTTACATTCAGTTCAATAAAAGCATCTCCTAACTCGGAAAGAGAAGATAGAGAAGACTCAGAAGACTCTGAACTAGACTCTTACTCAGATTCTATTTGCGACTTAGACTTAGGCTCAGGTAGGAGAAAGGTGGACTGCTCTATGCTCTCTTCCAAGTGCCAGTTCTAAATGGGTGCTTGGATAGGTTGTATAAGGCTTGTGGTGTCTGCTTCCACTTGATTGGTTATCATGCACAGGTCAAAAAGAGATGCTTCCATGTTGCCCTCCCAGTCTGTTTAGAGCTTGAAAAGAGGCTCATGATCTTCTGCTGAGAGCCTGACATCAAAGAGAATTTCAAAATCAAGTATCAGTTTTTTTTATTAGAGGGCAATAATAAGGTTCCTAAAAGAAATAGTAAGGTTCAAATTCCCCCTCTTTAACAAAATAACCATTGAGGGTTTTGAAGTATGGGTGCATCGGAATGTCCCTTATTTCACCTCTTTTTCAAGCCACTTGTTTGGTGTCTTCCATCTCCTCTCGGTCTTCATATGTCAATTTGAATCCAAGACCGAAGGGAGGTTCAACAATTGGAAATTCATCAAAGGAAGCCATACCCTGCTGGTCTCAGCCAAGTCCCATTCCTGGAAAATAACACATGGCTCTCATCATGTTAGCTACCAGGGGGTTACTGTAAGGGTCAAAGTCCATTGGAAATATTTCCTTACTTGGCTCTACTTGAATGAACTGGACTGAGTCAAAGGAGAAGCCAGAAAAAGGGTAGACACTAGTTCGTGCTGAATTTCTAGTAGTGGCGCCAAGGAAAGGATTTTAGATTTCCCTGTCAAGTTCCTTTTGATTGTCACCATTGCATTATCATTGGGGAATTTCAGTTTTTGATGGAGGGAGGAGGCTATTACTTTAACCGTATGAATCCAGAGCCTTCCCAGAATGAGGTTGAAACAAGCGAGGACGTCTACCACTTGAAGTGGTATAGTCATAACTGTGGGCTCGATAGTGACTTCCAAATCAGCCACTCCCAGTACTTCTCTTCTCATGTTGTCATATGCCCTCACTATCTGAACGGATGACATAAAATCTTCAACTATTAAGCCCAAACAGCTAGCAAATGTTCAGGGCTAAACCATTACCCATTAAGACCATAGGTATTGTCTTACTCGTGGCTTGTATTATAATGTAAAGGGCATGATTGTGCATAGCACCCCCCCTTTAGTATCTTGTGCTCGACAAAGTAGATGGCCATGGCAAGGAGGTTCATTGTGATGGAAGCTACTAGCACCTCGAGAGTTATATCAGCAGAGGTTTGGCACTAGTTCGTGGCCTTTACCAAAGCTTGACAATGTACAAAAGAGGATTAGATCAAACCCCAAATGGAAATGTTGACCTTCGTCTTCTTCAGTTGCTCTAAAATAAGGGTTTCAGGTTGAGGGCCATAACTGAAGCTTGGGGTATCTTTAGCTAAGAGGTAGGGTTAGGCAAGGCTTCGGGCGGAGGAGATGGGTATTTTCTCCCACTTCGGGTGATTGCATTGATCTCCTCAAGGACATTATTCAAGTCTATAACGCAGCATGAGTTATCCAGAATGGGCTGGATCAGAGAGGCCAAGTCAGCATCTGGCTTTTGGTGTAGCATGTGGATGTTGTTTGGTGGTGAGGGAGAGGGTTGGTGTTTATTTTCGATTTGGGTCGAACAAGGAGTATTTGGCCATTTTCTACTAGATCTTGAATCTTGTGCCTCAGGGTCTTGCACTCATCAATCTTGTGCCTAGCCACTTGGTGGAAAGCACAGAAAGAATTCAGGTTGAAGGTCTTTAGAATGGGGTTCGGTAGAGGTCTAGGCTCTAATGGCTGAATCAGTTTATCATCCACAGTTTTATGGAAAATAAAAGAAAAGGGAACCCCTAAATCCGTGAAGTTACGCCTGTCTATTCAGGCAACTAGTCTTGGGGCAGGAGGAGGATGTTGTCTTTGGCCCGTCAGATTGGCCACCTTACTGCCTTTCTGGACGATGGAAGGAACTGCATGATAGCTTTGCCACTTTTTGTATCTAGAGGAAGAAGCTTGATCTTCCTTGATCTGGCCTGACTCGATTAGGTCCCCGATCTTGGTTGCGATAGCAATAAGAGCTTGGAAGTTGGAGAGGTATTGCGTCCTTAAATGATTCTAGGAACAGGGAGCAAGTTTTTGACAATGATGTTAATCTGTTCTTATTCGGAGGGATGGTTAAGCATATGAGAAGCCTTGCCTCTCCACCTTGTATGGAATGAGGAAAAAGACTCTTGGGGTCCCTGTTTAGTGGTCTCTAAGTCCCCCCCTAGTGATGTCAACCCCAACATTGTAATGGTATTATTGGTTGAAGGCATTATATATCTCATCCTAGGTCTTCTTCTTCGTAATGTCCAAGGTGACAAACTAGCAGAGAGTAGCACCAGCCAGAGATTGCTAGAACAATTGAGCGAGGAGCTCATTGTTTACGCCAAGAGGAGTGAGGGCGCCCATGTACATCTTTAAGTGAGTCTTGGGGCATGTAGTGCCATCGAACTTATCCTGGTGGGCATTTTGAATTTTATCGGTAGCCTAGCCTTTGGGAAGAGTGGGAGAGAGTCAACATCTGTAAGGTCCTCATATTTCCTTATGCTTTTGA
Organism: Jatropha curcas; assembly: GCF_041381405.1. NCBI lineage: Eukaryota > Viridiplantae > Streptophyta > Magnoliopsida > Malpighiales > Euphorbiaceae > Jatropha > Jatropha curcas. Next base: position 5,990,279 of record NC_143157.1, on the reverse strand, counting down.
GGAATTTCTTGAAGGAGTCCATCTTCTCCATCATTTTCTTTACCTTAGGAGAGGCTATATCATCCCCTGTCCGGCTCGGCTCAAGGTAGCAATGGCATTAGATGTGGCTCCAACTTCGGGAACTGACCTTCTGGCGGTTTGGTTGCCATTGGGTGGAGCAATATGTTTATCATTCAATCCTCCAGTCTGGTTCAGACGGATGTTGCCATTTTGGCTAATATTGATCAAAGTCCTAACCTCCCCCAATATAGTTTCCTGTTGAGTAGCAATGGTGTTATGGAGGGAGTTATTCAGTTCAGTAAGCATATTGCGGAAATGGGTTTCGTGATCCCGGAGCATTTCTTCCATCATAGCCCTCAGATCAGTAGGTCTAGCAGGCATTGTTGTTGTTCTCTGGAAGAAACCAAAAAAAGGAGGCATCAATATTTAGCGTTTGGTCAAGTTCAAAAGCATGCATTATCAGGGTCTATAACTCAGGTCTGGATTAAAGCTTTGGGAATTTAGAGGTGCTCGGGTTAGTGTTTAAGGCTTTTGGGAGAGTGGAAAGCAATGTGCGAGTCAAGATGTCACGCTCGACTCCAACCACTAGAGGAATTGTCCGCTTTGGATCAAGCCGAATCCATCCCATACTGGATTGACAGGATTCACATGGTTTTGTCCCGCAGGTGAAATAGGAAACTTCCCAGGTGGTCACCCATCTTAAGATTTCCGTTAAGCAAGCACGCTTGACCTTGGAGTTCTTCCAACTCTCCAAGCCATTTCACCAAAAGGCGCCTCTGTTGATTAGTTTCTCCCTTTACGATATATGATTCAATTCATCCTTGTGTCCCACAGTCAGGATATCACAAGATTAGAGGGCTTGATCAGGCATTGCCCTCGGTTTAGGAATGTGCTTAGGTCTGGTTTAATGATTTTGGTAATAGAGGGTACTCATGTTAGTGTTTGAGATTTTTTAGGAGCTTGAGATGCTTAGGTCAGTGTTTGAGGCTTAAGGACAGTGGAGAGCAATGCGTGAGTCAAGATTTAAGTGATTGATCGAGCATTGCCCGCAGTTTAGGAATTTTGGGTGCTTAGGTCTGATTTAAGGCTTTTGGTAATAGAGGGTACTCAGGTTGGTGTTTGATGTTTGTTCTTTTTAGGATTTGAGATGCTCAGGTTAGTGTTTGACGCTTAAGGATAGTTTAAGATGCTCAAGTCAGTGTTTGAGGCTTAAGGATAGTGGAGAGCAATGCGAGACTCAAGATTTGAGGGCTTGATCGGGCATTGCCCCCGGTTTAGAAATTTTGGGTGCTTAGGTCTGGTTTAAGGCTTTTGGTAATAGAGGGTGCGCAGGTCGACGTTTGAGGTTTTTTAGGAGCTTGAGATGCTCAGGTCAGTGTTTGAGGCTTTTAGGATAATAGGTATTTTAGTCGAGTACATCTCCTCGGGTAAGGATGGCTTTAGGTTTGATCACTGATTTGTGTTTAGGTTTAACCACTCGTTGGTGTTTAAGTTATTTCTTCCATGATATGAAATGCTTGAATGCGTGGACGTTATGCCAAAAATCGTTTCATGATTTTTGGGTGCATATAATCCTAGGGACTAGTTCTAAGGTCATTGCATGCTTTTAGTGGATTAGTTTAAGGGTTCTCATCCGCTAGAGTTAGAACCTCATCATTTGACCATGTCGTATCAAATGGAATGATTGGTATTCCAAAACCTTTACCCTACCATAAGAAACAGAGGTATGCAGGATTAGGTGAGTAGCTTTCTTGACCCAAGGCAGCTCTAAGGAAGATTGCCCCTTAGTGATAATAGCAACTCGGTTTGCTTAATTCTAATGATGGAAAAGGATCTCAAATGATGCATTTGAATGTATGCAAAAGGCAATTTCTAAATTCAAACCCAAACTGAAGATTCGAAGCCTAATCAATAGTCCTTTTATTACATTTTTTAGTTTGAAAAAAATGTGTAAGTCCCAGCAGAGCCGCCAGCTTTGCGCCCCCGACCGAGCATCCATGGGAAAGATTCGAAGGACGAAATCAATCCAAACGGGCCCATTGATCGGATTGTCCCAGAACTGAGTTAGAACTCCCCTACGGTTCATTTTTTATTGGTCAGATTAACAAATTATGACTCGATTTAGAGCTTATGTGATGTCAGGTTGGCTCTTTGGAGCGCTTTGACAGGTGTGTGTTGTGTTAGAGTTGCCACCTTAATTGTTTTTGTTTTCGAGGAAAAGACTAAGGAAAAAACCTCGTGATTGACTCCATTTTCAATTTCCCTTTTAGATAAAATGCACTAGCCTCGAATCATTGGGTTCGAGAACTAGGTTTTTGGCTTCTTTCGATTTGAATCAACAGTTTGGGTCATAATTGAGAAATCAAAATAGTGTTTCGCATGAATGTCAGATTATCAATGCATGAGCATACAAATAATACATGGCAATCATAGACAAACATTAAAAGCATAATTATTGAAAAGGTGTGTAATTTGGAAGGGAGCCCGACTCTAGCCTCGTTTATTGAGGATTCTAGATTGTGCGACACATTTCCCTAAATCCCGATCGATTAGTTTGGTCAGGGCCTGCTACTTAGGCTGAAACCCATAGGTTTGCCTTCGTACCTCATTTGTATGAGGATCAGGGTGCACGAAGTTCTAACATTGATTAGGATGGTAGGGTTTTGAAGGTGCCACTTGGGGAGTGAGCTTATAGGGTGTGCCGGGCGGACTAGGCTTAGTTGAAAATTGGTTTTGTCGGTATTGCCAGACGGACCGGGCTTTAAAGCATGTTTTGTGCCGGACGGACCAAGCTTGACAATTTATAAGGTGCCGAACTGACTGGGTTTAATTGAAAAGGTTGAGTTTTGAGTGGCTATACCCTTGCACTTGTGATACGGACGGATCAGAGCTCCACGGCTAAAAAAGACCAAAGAGGTCAAGTCTTCCTCCAAATCAAGCTAAGGTATGGCACGAGGACCCGAATTATAGTCTTATAATATTGCTAATTAATGGATTATTAATTAATTCTTAAATTAACTAATAATAAATTAACTAGCTAATAGCTTTAGTCTAACAGAGACCAAAATGCGTGTAAAAGTCGAAAGGATCGACTTTTGAATATCAAGTCGGGCCTTAAACTTAATTAAGGAAGAAGAGCAAGGTCGGACTATATTGCCTTAGAATCATTCAAGGGAGAGTGAGAGTCGTTGATGCTTGAGAAGCGCTCAATCAAGTAATAAGAGGTGCTTGAAAATGAGGGGAAGGTGCCCTTTTATAGGCCAAAGGGCTACTAGGTAAAGGACACAGCGGTACCAATGTCCTCAAAATTGGTACCATTTTGCCCTAAATCGATACCAATTGAGGTGCTCAACAGGCACCAAAACGGCACCGATTTGGGGCTGATCGGTATTGACCAAGATCTGGTCAGCACCGATCAAGGCAAATTGCTACCCTGCCCTTGGCCTTTGATTTTAGGATTTTTTGAAATTCTAAGGGTTCATTCAAGGCACAAATGACGTCCATCTAGCTGATTCTCACACCGTTAGAATTGTAGCGGAATTTCTCAGAGTCCGGTGCTGAAATCATGGTCAACAAAAGACTACTTTTCTCAATGGAGAATTGGATGAGGAAATCTATATGGTACAACCAATAGGTTTCATAAAAAAAGGACAAGAACATAAGGTTTGTAGATTGATGAGGTCAATCTATGGTCTTAAGCAGTCTTGTAAATAATGGTGTATTCGTTTTCATAGAATAATTGTGTCGAATGGTTTTTCTATGATTGATAAAGATCATTGTGCTTACACAAAAAGATCAAACGAAACATTTATCGTTATGTCATTATATGTTATTGACGTATTAATAGTTGGAAATGACCTAGAGTATCTGACTCATGTCAAGGCTTGGTTATTGTCCAACTTTGAAATGTCAAACCTTGGAGTTAAGATTTCACGGGATCGTTTGAGAAAATTATTGTCTCTTTCACAAGGGCATACATTTTGAAGGTCCTTAAATTATTCAATATGCATAACTGTAAACCGATAGATACTCCTATTGCCAAAGGTGATAACCTAAGTCGGAGATTATGCCCTAAGACTCCAGAAGAATAAGATAAAATGAAGTGAGTTCCTTGTGCAAACGCGGTTGGAAGTCTGATGTACGCAATGATGTGTACAGGACTTGATATTTGTTTTACTGTTAGGATGGTAAGCAGATATCAATTCAATCCAGGTCCAACACGTTGGAGAGTAGTTAAAAGGATATTGAGATATCTTAAAGGTATTACGGACTATTCATTGTGTTATCAAGGTGTTAATTTACAACTGAGAGACTATACAGATGTGTGAATACTCAAATTTTGAGGCTCAAAAAGCCTGTTTTCCCGGACTGCAAACAGTCCGGCCGGATCGGAGGCCATTCGGAAAGTTCACCAAAAATATGCCAATATGGTACTTGAAACGTCCGGAAAATTACGAGGATCGCAGAATTGGTCCCGAAATATTTTTTGGAGGTACGGAACTCCCGAAAAAGCCTTTGGAACAAAAAACTAGCGAGTGGACAGGATAGGGTGGCAGCAGCCGCCATCCACGACGGCAGCGCCCGCCCTCCAGCCTGGGTTTTCCCTATAAATACAGCCCCGAATCGACAGTTTTAGACACTCGGTCTGTGTTGACGGACGCTCTCTTCTCTCCTACGCTCCTTGCGATTCTTCTACTGCTTTTCTGCATTTAGTGTAGGCTTTTATTACTCTGCTGTTGTGATATTTGGTCACTTAATTGAATTAATTTTAATTAGTATTCCCCAAACGAGGAGCTTAATCGGGAATTTTCAAACTGAAGCTAAGAAGCGGCCGTCGATTAACTCAGGTAATAACGAAACTCTGCCCATTTAATTTCAGCATTTTGTGCATATTCTCTTCTACTCAAAATTCTAATTAAATAACTGCATTCACACCATCATCATTTTGGCAGCAAACTGCCTTAAGTAAATAAGTTTAGGCTAAAATGTCCGATTAATCAATAATCGTGGTATTAATGCTTAACTCCGAACATATTGGCTAAAGTGCCTAGTTAATTAATAACTACGGTGTAATTGCCTTTATTTCGAACAGTTCGGCTAAAAGTCCAATTAATCAATAATTGTGGCCAAAAGCCTTAATCAATCACGTTTTTGGCAACAAATTGCCTACAGTTTAATCAATCACGTTTTGGCAACAAATTGCCTACGGTTTAATCAATCGGTTTTGGCAACAAATTGCCTATAATTCAAATAACCACTTTTTAGCGACAAATTGCTTGAATCGACATTTTGGTAATAAGTTGCCTTAACTAATCAATCAACTTGGCGACAAATCGCCCAAATATCACTTTTTCTTTGGCAATAAATTGCCTAAATTACATATCATCTTTTGGCATGAATGCCTTAATCATTTTGGCGACAAATCGCCCAACGAAACCCCTTTGGCACAAATGCCCTTAATCAATCACTCTGGCGACAAATCGCCTAACCAATCTTTGGCAACAAATTGCCTAATCAAATGTCAACTTTTGGCACAAATACCTTAATCAACCATTTTGGCGACAAATAGCCCAAACATCAATTTTTGGCAATAAATTGCCCAATCAAACACCTTTTGGCAACAAATGCCTAAAACAACAAATCAATCAATCTTTGGCAAAAATGCCTAAAAAATGCACGAAGCATGCACACACTCATGCATGAAGCATACCCCTTCAAAATGCCTTTGAATAGGCTTTATCGAACTACGTCGGCTTTGATCTCCCATTCAAACAAGAGTACGTAGGCACGTTCGGGATTTAACCCCGAGCGGCAAGTCGAAATCACCAAAACACTTTACTGGTCCAATTGCATCATTTTACCTTGCAAAGCATTTACACTTAGGTTAGTTAATCAGCATGACATAGTCTCGGGATCCACCTCGGGTTCGTAGATTGTGCCTTAAACTTTGGGGTAATTAATCTAGACTTAGGTTAATTAAAATTGGAGTCATTTAGGGTTCTTTCTTAGTTTTCCCTTATAAAAATAAACTAGGTGGCGACTTCATAAAACACACATGTGAGCATACCTCATTCTAGCACAATTTTGCCTTCGGGGAGGGTTCACAATTTGGCGACTCCGCTGGGGACCTATGTAATCATTTTGCATAAAGTGGACTACAATTGCTGCATCAACTAACCTGCCCTTCTTCAGGGTATTATCTTTGTTGTGCTTTGTTTTGCAGGGTATCCTAACACGAATCAAGTGTTCTTTCTTTAAGAATACTGGATAAGGAAATTTGGACTTAATTGTAAAATTTAATTAAAATATTTAAATTTGTTGATTTATTTGCACGATTGAGAATCTTTTTCTCCATTGCATAAAAAACGAATTTCAAATGAATTTCTTCTCTTCTGTTCAAACTTCTGAGTCTGGATAGCGAGTAGCGTTGATCGGCAGGTCTCCTTGATTATGTCGACGGACAGCCAAAGCGTCCTCCCTGTTACCGCAAACCATCCCTAATCCTTTTGGGGGTGGTCCATGAGTATGCGTACTGTTGGACCCACGCGAAACTCTTTGTTTCACATGTGGTTAGGTATATCCTTACTCAAGGTTCAAGGGTCCCTTAATAAGCCAATTTTCTATTTGTGTCATAGCCTATAGAACCTATCCTTTAGGGCTGTATGCACCCAATGATGTGAATCATATCATTAAAACGAATTATGACATGATATTGTGCGCATTCATGACATATCATAAACATTAAAAACATTAAAAAGAACACAAAATATTCTTTTTAGTCATGCACAATTAGACAAAGGAGTCGATCTACCTCACATTCAACTACCCTGATACACAATACTACCCACTGTACCCTAATCCAGCTACCCTTATCCGGGGCAAGTACCCACTGTTCGAGTGCCTATCCAAGTTCCAGTCACACCTACAGTGCCATCACCAACCTCACCAGCTTTACCAACCTCACCAGCTTCACCAACTTCACCAGCTTCAGCTGCACCAATGGCATCACTTGCTGACATCCAAAATCTCACGGAGCAACTGGAAGCCAGAATGGAGGCTAGAATGAATGAGGCATTAGCTGCCTAGAGAACTGCCCTAATAGCTGAACTAGGTAGTGGTAATGGAAATGGGGCTTCCGCTGTGGGAAGTGATCCTGCTACCTCCAATCAGGGACCTGCTGCTGCACCGACGTCCTCAAACCCTGCCCTTAACCTGGATGACATGCCCTCCAGAACTGCTGCTGAGCTGGAAGCTCAGAAAATGAAACAAAAACTGGAACTCTTGGAAAGGTCAATCACTGCCCTTAAAACACATAAGGAAGTGGTGGATATGGACTCCTTGTCCTTGTTCCCTGAAGCAAGATTGCCAACAAAGTTCAAGATGCCTAACATGGACAAGTTTGATGGAACCACTTGTCCCAAAATGCACCTGAAAATGTATGTGGGTGCCCTCAACCTGTTTGGCTTGAACAGCGAGCTCCTTGCTCAGTTGTTTCAACAATCTTTGACTGGTGCTGCTTTGAGATGGTTTGTCAGCCTGGATCGGACTAAAATGAAGACCTTGCTGGAAGGACCAGGAGAAGAAAGAAGAAGAGTATACAGATGTGGCCTTACCTTTTGACTTTGAATGGTCATTTCTGCAAACCGGGAGAAATAATTCCTTATTGTGGCTTCCAGGAACCATTCTACTTCCCGACAGCTAAGAAAATGCTGCCCGGGCTGGAAATATTTGCTGATGCCTGGGACAACAAGCCAGAGGCAATAATCGAGCTGGAGATAGAAGATCTCATGCAGCCCAGTCTCTTTGACGAGGTTGCAGTTATTACTAGTAATGATGGGAACCAAGACTTGTTGAGCCTGATCAAGCCGAATAAAGGGCCTCTCACCAACTGGTATACCGAGGAGGAGCGCGCTGCTGACAAAACCCTTCCCGAGCCAAACCTAGAGTCTGGACCTGATGCCAAGTCCTATACTGAGTCTGAGTTTGACCCTGAGTCTGAAATCGAGTCAGAGTCCAGTTCCGAGTCTTCTGTATCGGATTTGGAAAATCCGGATTTTAAATTTGATGTAATTTTTGAGGACGATTCCGTCCTTATCAATAAAAGCTTACAGATCATTGGTTACCCTGCGTGTCAATCTTTCCAAGCATATCCTAGGAAAAATAATGAAAAAGAAATAAATGAAATAAAAAATGAAAAAGAGAAAATAATCGTTGGCAAAGAAGAAAATGAACATACATACATTGCATCTGACTGTGTGAACAGGGGACAGATCATTGAATGCTTGAAGAAGTTTGCCGATTGCTTCATGTGGAAGGCTAGTGACATCACGGGAATTGACTCAGCAATAGCAGTACACAAGATTCCAGTGTACCCCGAGGCTAAGCCGGTAAAACAGAAGCTAAGGAGGCTGAAAACAGAATGGTCCTTGAAAATCAAGGAGGAAGTAGCTAAGCAATTGGAAAACAAGTTCATAGAGCCCATTGCCTACCCAACATGGTTAGCGAACGTAGTGCCGGTTCCTAAGAAGGATGGAAAGGTGCGAATGTGTGTCGACTACCGGGATCTGAATAAAGCATGTCCGAAGGACGATTTTCCTTTGCCTCATATTGACTTGTTGGTTGACCGAATGACTGGACACGAGATGGTCTCCTTGACTGATCTCGCTGTCGGGTACAATCAGATAATGATGCATTTGCCAGACAAAGAGAAGACGGCATTCATCACAGAGTGGGGAACCTACTGCTATAGGGTCATGCCTTTTGGGCTCAAAAATGCCGGGGCAACTTATCAAAGAATGGCAACAACTATCTTCCATGACATGATTCATAAAGAAGTTGAGGTGTATGTGGACGACATGGTTGTTAAATCGAAAACAGATGAAGAACATACCACAGCACTTGAGAAGTTCTTCCTTAGGCTTCGAAAGTACAATTTAAAGCTCAACCCGGCAAAATGTCTGTTTGGAGCTACATCCGGAGTATTTTTGGGGCATATGGTCAGCCAGAAAGGCATAGAGATTGACCCTTCAAAAGCCAAAGCCATTTTGGAAATGCCAGCACCGAAGATGGAAAAGGAAGTTCGGGGTTTCCTGGGAAGGCTACAGTACATCAGCCGGTTCATTAATCAATTGGCCGATACTTGTGGTCTGATCTTCAAATTACTCAAGGAAGGGGTATCGGTCGAATGGAACGAAGATTGTCAGAAAGCCTTTGATCAAGTCAAACAGTCTTTACTATCTCCGCCAGTCTTGCAACCACCAAGGCTAGGAAAACTTTTGCTATTGTACCTATCAGTGACAGAAGAAGCGATGGGTGCAATGCTAGCTCAACAAGCAGAAGACATCAGGGTAGAAAATGTCGTGTACTACCTTAGCAAAAGGATGCTAGAACATGAGCTGAAGTATAATAAGATAGAGAAGTTATGTCTGGCTCTAGTTTGGGCTTGTACAAAGCTGCAGAACTACCTTTCATCCTATACCACATATGTTATCTCTGAATCGAACCCCTTGAAATTCCTTATGGAGAGGCCGGTTCTTGACAATAAGATGGCTAAGTGGGTGTCAGTGCTCGCAGCCTATGACTTGAAATTTGTACAACGGAAGGCAGTAAAAGGAGGAGCCTTGGCTGACCAATTAGCAGAACTGCCCGTGGAAGATGAAATGAAAGAAGTGGAGTTTCTCGACGAAGATCTCTTGAACGTGGAAAATGACGTTTGGGAGATGTATTTTGATGAAGCTTCGAATTATCACGGAAATGGAATTGGAGTCGTGTTCAAAACTCCATGTGGAGAATACGTCCCAATCGCAGTCAAGTTAGATTTGGACTGCACCAACAATGAAGTCGAGTATGAAGATTGCATGAAGGGGTTAGAAGCGGCCCTGGAAAAAGAGATAAAAGTCCTTAGGGTTTTCGGGGATTCCAATTTAATAGTCTCCCAAGCTCTAAGGAAGTGGAAAATTAAGGAAGAGCGTTTGGTTCCTTACCTACAACACTTGGACGAATTGGCTCAACAATTCGAGGATCTGTCTTTCCATTACTTGCCCCGAGCCAAAAACCAGTTTGCTGATGCCCTTGCTACTTTAGCTTCCATGGTCAATGTAGAAGGGAATCAAATCATTCGACCTTTGACAATTCGGCTACAGAAACAACCGGCCCACATCATGAATTTGGTCGATGACAAGCCCTGGTTTTGGGACGTACAGAATTATCTTCAAAACGAGGTTTACCCGGATGGATCCTTGAAGACTGATCAACGGACATTGAGACAGTTAGCATCCAGATATTTCCTTGCTGGGGGAGTTCGATATAAAAGAAGTTAGAACGGTTTGCACCTAAGATGCGTAGATGAAGGGGAATCTCAAACCATTATGGATTCCTTACACAACGGGGAGTCCGGTCCACACATGCGCGGGATAGATCTGGCTCGAAAAATCATAAACCTGGGTTATTACTGGTCAACTATGAATGCAGATTGCGTGAGGCACGCGTAGAAGTGCCATGAGTGTCAAATTTTTGCTAAGCTGCAAAAACAGCCTCCGGTCAATTTGAATCCCATTGCTTCACCCTGGCCCTTCGCAACTTGGGGCATAGATGTGATCGAAAAGATCCACCCAAAGGCTTCCAATGGTCATCAATTCATCCTGGTTGCTGTAGATTATTTCACTAAGTGGATCGAGGCAGCCTCTTATTCGGTTTTGAATGCCAAGAAGGCGGCACAGTTCGTTCGTACTAACATCCTTTGTTGGTATGGAACGCCATTTGAGATCATCACTGATAATGGGTCCCACTTTCAGAGTGAATTTTCTGATTTGTTGAAAGAAAAGAGAATCCAACATCATAGGTCCTCACCTTATCGTCCACAAACAAATGGGGCTGTAGAGGCTGCAAATAAGGCTATAAAAGTCATTTTGCAGAAGACAGTTCAAAAGCACAAAGCTTGGCAAGAACAATTACCAAATGCCCTATGGGGATATAAGACTTCAATCAGAACGCCCACCGGAGCAACTCCGTATTCCTTGGTATTTGGTATGGAGGCAGTGCTGCCTGTTGAACTGGAAGTTCGGTCAGCAAGAATCATCCGGGAAAGCCAAATCAGCAAAGCAGATTAGGTCCAGAATTACCACCTCCAACTCCTGGGTATTGATGAGAAAAAATTACAAGCGATCCATCGAACTCAGGTTTACTAGAGGAGAATGGCTAGGCATTTTAATAAAAAGGTCAAAGACTGAAGATTGGAAGAAGGTTGTTTGGTCTTGAAGGAAATTAGACAACTAGTCATAGACCCACGTGGAAAGTTCCGTCCTCATTGGGCTGGGCCCTACATTCTAAAGAGAATACTGTCCGACGGAGCCCTCATTTTGATTGATTTAGATGGTTTGGAGTTCACGAATCCATGTAATTTAGATCAGTTAAAAAGATATTATATGTAATTATAATCATTGCATGATGTAAAAAAGAGCTACATTAGACCTGATTCTCCTCGAAAAAAGGAAATTATGTATCGGAGATATGTAGGCAGCCCTCTTTTGGGCGCGGTCTAAACATTAATGGAAAAATCATTTCATAATTCATTCTTCTTTGCCAAAAAAAAAGTGAAAAAAAAAAAAGAAAAACCTGCTAAGTTTAAAACCCGAAAAGGGCGGCTTAGGCAAAAGTCGGGGCCCACTAAGCTGAAAACCCGAAAGGGCGACTTAGGCAAAAATGGGTAGCTCGCTAAGCTGAAAACTCGAAAGGGCGGCTTAGGCAAAAGTTAGAGCTTGAATAAATAAATTGGGAAATGCTTGGAAAGCCCAAAAGTCAAAACTGTAATGTCATTCCAATAAAGTCAAGCAAAAGAGTCCATAAAGTTAAAAAAAAATAAATAAAATAAAAGTCTAATGCAAAGAAAAAAAACATACATCCAAAGCCAAAAGATAAATCCAAAGTCGAATTCCAAATAAAGTCAAAAGTCAAAATAGCAAAAGAAAAAATGAAAGTCCAAAAAATCTAAGTGTCCCGTCGCCTACGTGGGGCAACATCCTCAATGTCGTCTTTAGGTATTGAACCCTCTCCAACCTCGCCTGTCCGAGGAGCCATCACAATCTCCTCGTCATTCCCGTCCGCATCATCGGTGCCAACCTCAACCCTCAAGTGCACCCAGCAGTGCGTTCCTCCTTGGCCTCTCAATCGGCCAAACAGCAGCAATGAAAAAGTTCGGTACTCTGGAGAAGTATGAACACCGGCAGGATTAGGCAGGGGCCTAACCATGTGATGATCTCTAACCCAGGCCTTAAAGATGGCTCGAGTAACACCCGGAGTAATAACTGAATCAACAGAAGTGCCATCCACAATCGGAACAGTCTGGTCTATCCCCATCTGCCTTAAAATGCGCGAAGCGCAGTACCACGTGCAATGTGTAAGGCCTACCAGGTAAACTCGGGTATGGTGGAAGCTAACCTGGATAAAGCGGGTGATGTCATACCAGGAAATGCACCATAGTACCTCATTTGGACCCAACTCAATCAGCCATGAGGTCCATGCATCAGTAGATGGATGAGTGATCAGGATCCTCCGCATACGATACTGAGAGGACACATTTCCTCCATCATGGCATCGAATCGAAAAACGTGGGCCTCCGGGTCCCAAAATCTGATACAGGCCTGTAAAAAAATTCCAGTCTATAACCACTCCCCTAAGGGTAGCAATAGGAGATAGACCGTACCTCCCCAAATTGATCTTTTCTATCTTGGAGAGACTCTTAGTCCAATTGTGCATGCATTGGTTATAAAAGGGATTCATTTTTTGAAAAAAAAGATCAGAAATTGAAAAAATTGAAAATTGAAATTGAAAAAAAAAATTGAGAAAAAAATCCCGTTTTTTTTTTTTACAAATCAAAATGGATAATCATGCATACATATAAAATTTTCAGTACTAACCAAGTGCAGGTACAATCAAAGCACAGTACAGAAATACAAGCAAGGAAAATAGCCAAAAGGCAGGTCTTCTGGACACGTCCGTTTTTCGCCTTCAAAATTTATTTTTTCAGACAACCACCGACTCCCATAAATCATTTTTATGGTTGCCGGTGGGGGGCAACTGTGAATACTCAAATTTTGAGGCTCAAAAAGCCTGTTTTCTCGGACTGCAAATAGTCTGGCCGGACCGGAGGCCATTCGGAAAGTTCACCGAAAATATGCCAATATGGTACTTGAAACGTCTGAAAAATTACGAGGATCGCAGAACTGGCCCCGGAATATTTTTTGGAGGTACAGAACTCCCGAAAAAGCCTTTGGAACGAAAAACTAGCGAGTGGACAAGATAGGGTGGCAGCAGCCTCCGTCCACAACGGCAGCACCCGCCGTCCACGGCGGCAGAGCCCGCCCTCCAGCCTAGGTTTTCCCGATAAATACAGCCCCGAATCGACAGTTTTAGACACTCGGTCTGTGTTGACGGACGCTCTCTTCTCTCCTACGCTCCTTGCGGTTCTTCTACTGTTTTTCTGCATTTAGTGTAGGCTTTTATTACTCTGCTGTTGTGATATTTGGTCACTTAATTGAATTAAATTTAATTAGTATTCCCCAAACGAGGAGCTTAATCGGGAATTTTCAAACTGAAGCTAAAAAGCGGCCGTCGATTAACTCAGGTAATAACGAAACTCTGCCCATTTAATTTCAGCATTTTGTGCATATTCTCTTCTACTCTAAATTCTAATTAAATAATTGCATTCACACCATCGTCATTTTGGCAGCAAACTACCTTAAGTAAATAAGTTTAGGCTAAAATGCCCGGTTAATCAATAATCGTGGTATTAATGCTTAACTCTGAACATATTGGCTAAAGTGTCTAGTTAATTAATAACTACGGTGTAATTGCCTTTATTTCGAACAGTTTGGCTAAAAGTCCAATTAATCAATAATTGTGGCTAAAAGCCTTAATCAATCACGTTTTTGGCAACAAATTGCCTACAGTTTAATCAATCACGTTTTTGGCAAGAAATTGCCTACAGTTTAATCAATCACGTTTTGGCAACAAATTGCCTACGGTTTAATCAATCGGTTTTGGCAACAAATTGCCTATAATTCAAATAACCACTTTTTAGCGACAAATTGCTTGAATCGACGTTTTGGTAATAAGTTGCCTCAACTAATCAATCAACTTTTTTTGGCGACAAATCGCCCAAATATCACTTTTTCTTTGGCAATAAATTGCCTAAATTACATATCATCTTTTGGCATGAATGCCTTAATCATTTTGGCGACAAATCGCCCAACGAAACCCCTTTGGCACAAATGCCCTTAATCAATCACTCTGGCGACAAATCGCCTAACCAATCTTTAGCAACAAATTGCCTAATCAAATGTCAACTTTTGGCACAAATACCTTAATCAACCATTTTGGCGACAAATAGCCCAAACATCAATTTTTGGCAATAAATTGCCCAATCAAACACCTTTTGGCAACAAATGCCTAAAACAACAAATCAATCAATCTTTGGCAAAAATGCCTAAAAAATGCACGAAGCATGCACACACTCATGCATGAAGCATACCCCTTCAAAATGCCTTTGAATAGGCTTTATCGAACTACGTCGGCTTTGATCTCTCGTTCAAACGAGAGTATGTAGACACGTTCGGGATTTAACCCCGAGCGGCAAGTCGAAATCACCAAAACACTTTACTGGTCCAATTGCATCATTTTACCTTGCAAAGCATTTACACTTAGGTTAGTTAATCAGTATGACATAGTCTCGGGATCCACCTCGGGTTCGTAGATTGTGCCTTAAACTTTGGGGTAATTAATCTAGACTTAGGTTAATTAAAATTGGAGTTATTTAGGGTTCTTTCTTAGTTTTCCCTTATAAAAATAAACTAGGTGGCGACTTCATAAAACACACATGTGAGCATACCTCATTCTAGCTTAATTTTGCCTTCGGGGAGGGTTCACAAGATGCCGATTGGGAAGGAGATGCGGATGAGAGAAAATCCATTTCTAGTTTTGTTTTCTTTCTTAACAACGACGCCATATCTTGGAGTAGCAAGAAACAATCATGTATAGCATTGTCCACAATAGAAGCTGAATTTGTAGCATTTTCAGTTGCAATGCAAGAAGCGATCTTGTTGAAAAGATTTTTGGAACATTTGTGTGTTGGTGCTATCAGTGAAATAGTTGTAATCAACTGTGACAATCAAGCAACAATAGCTTACACTAAAGATCCAAAATTTCATTGCAAGACCATGCATATTGATATAAAATACAATTTTGTGAGAGATATGGTTACACGCAAAGAGGTGAATATGAAATACTTATCTACGTTTAAAATGGTGGTAGACCCATTGACCAAACCTATGCCTTGAGATGTATTCAAAGGACATACAAAATCTCAAGGACTATGCATACGTTAAATTTTTTTAGCTTTATGACATTTTCACTTGGTTTATTAATGATAAGACATGTTGATTGTTTTATACATACATGAGTGTGAATTTTCTTTATACATTTACTGTTATTGATTTATTAAAAGCATGTCAGACAGATACATGATTGACCTCCTCATATGGGTAATCATCTTTGTTCATCTATGTAATAAAAAAAAAGTTAATTGGTTTTAAGAAATTTCTCTAATTGATAATTAGAAGAGCTTGTGCTTAAAAAGAAAAACAAGTCAAGTCATTTTTGAGAAATGAGATTTGTATAACATGATGATGTTATGATGGATATAATTATTTGTATTTATATTGAAATTTGTCTTAGTCGCTAGATGTGAGTTTTCAAGTGTATTGAGTAGACTAGTGATCTCAAGTTAGACATTAAGTATATCTAAACTATCATCTACATAGTGTTGAAACTAAATCTATGTTTTAGTAGACATGCGCTCTGTGTGGAAGGAGAAATTATAACACTATGATATGTGCGTCATACCACGTGTGCAAGATGATGACCAAATGAGATGCCAAGGTAAGTGATCTTAAATGTTGGTTATGTGAGACTCTTTGAGAATAATAGTTCTTTAAACTAGTGCCTTTATGACTTTGACTGATTCTTGAGATATAATTCAGTGATTCCTATCTTAGAGTGTTGCCAAAAATCATGATTGATGCAATTTTATTGGGTATTTCTAGAAAAGCGAGTTGAATAATGATCGAGAGAATTAATTTGAAGGAAAGATTATTTTGCAGTCACATTTGAGTTTTGTGTTCACAGGTCGACCAATTAAGTAAACATAATTGTGAACATGAAATATGTTATGAGATCAATGCTAAAAATAAATATGATAAATAATCTAGGGTATTACATATTTTTCTACTCTAAAGAGTTTTTCTTTTTTCGAGATGCTATATGTCTCTAACAAGTGTATAGCAGAGAACTCTCGAAGTATGCTGGTCGTACGGTCTATTTGCTAAGTATTAATGTCCAGCTATGTATGGGTGAAGTCTCATCATGTGCAAGCGGGAGATGTTGAAATTAATGGGCGAGTATGGATACGCCCATGACTAGTCTTTTAATCCGGGTCCATTAATAATAAGTGATAATAATTAATAAGTCTAATTATTGTTATGAGTATTAAATAAGTCTAATTATTGTTATGAATAGTTGGTTAATTTTAGAGAGTTTGTATTTTAGTAGGATTCTTTCAACCTATGGTAATCCAACTAAATTAAAAAGAAAAGGAGAACACATTCTCCACTGTGTTATCACAAAAAACAAACACAAAAAGGACTCTGTAGAAAAACCTAACTGCTCTCTCATTCACATCACGAAGAGAAAAGGGCTTTTAGATTGTGGACAACTGGAGCAGTTCGTTTGATCATGATTGCTCCTACGGTAAGCAAACTAGTAACGCAAAGCTAGAAGTTGTTCATCCGTTGCGCTACAAGAGGTAGATATTCAACTTACCCACTTTACATATCATGTATGAGTATATGATCAAGTATTTGTTTTATAACACATTTGGTGTACATACAAAGGGCTAAACATGTGGACATTGTAGATTTGGCAAGCATGCATAAAAAGAATTTGTTTTATACATTTGGTATGCATGTGAAAGGATAAAAATGTGGAAACTGTACATTTGGCAAGCATGCATAGAAAGAATTTGTTTTATATATTTCAAGTACGTAAATATTTTCATTTGTTAGAGTTTTACACACTTGACAAACATGCAAACGCATAAAAAAAAGTTATGTGATTCTATAAATAAGAAATAATGAAACATGTAGCAAACAAATATGTAGTGTTTTGTGTATAGCTTACATATCGTAAGCATACAAAGGGTAAAAAATGTGACAAACATATACAATTGGTAAATATGCAGAGAGCAAAAAATGTGACAATTGTACATATGGCAAGCATGTACATATTTTTGCTTGTTAAAATTATGCACATTTGGCAAACACATCATGTAATATTTTGTGTCAAAGTTTTGAGAAGTAATAAATATTTTCAAAATTAAAGTTTGCATTTTAGGGAAAAATCAAAAAAGAAACAAAAAAGAGAATATAATTATAGAAAACATAATTAATGCATTTGGAACCTATCATGACAATATAGTGGTGTATGGAATTGTTTCTTTAACATTTATTATGCACTGACAGTGATTTTCGCAATTGTAGGAAATCGCAACAAGTAATATAGAGTAAGAGAGTATCGTATCCACAGGGATTGTATATCAAGTACCAAAATTATGTTAACCTATTATTATTTAAACGATAATAAGAGAGAATTGCTGTAAGGAAATTAAATCTAAAAGTGGAAACAGAAAGAGATCAAGCACAAAATTTAGGTGAAAAGAAATCAAGGATTTAAACTACTAGGGAATTTGATTTCACTTAATTCTATCCAACTTATTCTACTAGTTCATTAATCAATTTTAATTGTTCAAGTAGGGGAAACAACCCTGGAATCACTAACAAGCTCTCCCGATGTATTGTTAGCTATTCTAATTTAGTCTAATTACCTATCTTCCAATAGTGAAATTAAACATGAATTAGATCTTTGAGTTTTGTGGTTGTTTTGTGAGTTCATAACCTAAGATCATTAACTTATGAAAACCCCCCTTGAGTCAAACCATATAGCTTCCGCGTCAAGTTATTATTCTCAAGTAATTTATTATCTTTTTCATGTCAAAACCCCTTCTCCTGATAGCGATTATTGAAATATTTCAATCCAGGGGAAAAATTCTGTCTGGAAGCTTTAAGCACAATAATAAATTATAACAAGAACAATGAAAAACAAATCTAATATTATAAATTGGAATCGAATTAAGTTACATCAAATCCCTAGTACAAAAGTTTAGCTGGACATAGTAATTAAATAAAACTCAGTAATATTTGAATCAATCATCATACTTAGTGATAACAATGAAAAGAAAAACAATATGAAGAGTTTAGAGATAAAACTAGATCACAGCTATGTGGATGGCTTCCTTGAATCTTGGCACAAATCTTGGATGCTTGAAGTCTTTGAGAAAGAGAGAATTATGCAGAAAATAGCCCAAAAACGAGATGCTGCCTCAATGCACGGTTCCCCTCTTTATATAGAGCTCCTGAAGGCAAATCTGACTCCGTTTAGGAAATAGAATCCTTATTAAGTGCAAAATCTTTTATAGGAGATCATGACTATTTAGGCATTGGATTTCTTCTTAATTGGGACTCCTTTCTCTTCCAAAATAGGTCTAGGTCTTATTTAGTACATTTAGGAAACTCTCCGAGGCGGGCCCATGTGAGGAAAAGATTGATTTGCGTCTTTAGTTCACGCTAGTTCTACCTTCGAAGCACGGGCGTGCTATGATGCACGGCTGGGGCGTGCTTAAGTCTGGAAGTTTGGCTGGTGGAGCACAGGCAAGCACACCCTGATGAATCTTTGTGGTACGGGCGTGCCATATAGCACAGGCGGCGCGTGCTTGTCCCTGTCCTACCCAGCTAGAGTTTACAATGGGCGTGCTAGGCTAGCACGCCCTTGCTTCTTCTGGGCACGGCCGTGCCTTCTAGCATGCCTCAGGGCGTGCTCACTCCTGACTCTCCCTTAATTTCCTTAGTTTTTAGCACGGTTGTGCTATTTAGCACGGGCTAGGTGTGCTGGAGGCTGAGTATTTTGCCTTGTAATGCCCTTTTCTGTGCCAAAACCCGACAAATTACTCTCAGATCAAGCGAGTTATGATTCAAGGAAGCTTTGAACAAAACTATACTAAAATGAATTTAAAAACAAATCAAAGCGATAAAATTTACTAAAATTCTAATAAAAACTATATTAAAAATACTATAAAATTAACACCTATCAAAATTCCCCAAACTTAAACCATTGCTTGTCCTCAAGCAACAAAACTAAAAGAGAAAAATAATTTGACAAAACTAGCTTACCATGGTTGGAGATGATTTAATCATAAACCTATAAGATATCATGATTAGTAAATAAGTGAATAAATCAATTGTTCTCCATGCTACTCATATTTAAGCTTGATTTCAATTTTTTAAATAAAGCACGTTCATTGAATAAAATATAAGTTTAAAGAGATTGCCAACACTAATACTCATTCAATTTATGATAAATAGGATATGAATCATCCAAAGAATTTTTCAACCTTTCAAAATAAGACAATTGATAGTGCAAATGTGGCATTTCCATATGCAAAATTAGTCATCCCTTCTCCACAATTTAAATGCAAACGATTAAAAGATCAAAAGGTCTTTATTTTGGGTTGTAATGGGGCTTCCGAGGTGTAAATTTTTGCTTAATAAAAAAAAGGATAAAAGGTAGACAAAGAGTACAAAAGAATGTATAATACCCAGATTTCTATTTTTAATCAAAATTTTACTAGTTCCAGGGAGTGTCTGTTTTGAACTTCTTTACTAGCTAGAGACGTTTTGGCAAGGTCTTTTCATAATATTTTGGTACTTTTCTTCCTTGCTTTTTGAATTCAACTTGAATCCTTTTGATTGCTTTTTATGTGTCTCTTTTTTTATTTTTCTCATTTGGTAGACTTGTTAGTATCATTGGAAAATTCTCCCTTTTTGTTGCTATATTCTAATTAAAAGTCGAATCTTTCAATCATACAATCTTTTGTACTTAGGGTAGGAATTTGAAATTGGTTTAAAGGCTCGGTTTATTGAGGGTGAACAAGAAAATTTTATGGTTTATAGGCTTCAAAATTGGTTGCAAAGGTCATATTTTTAACTTAGGTGGTCTAGGCTAAATATGGGTTTCAACAAAGAATGCCTAAATCATCTCTTTCAAAATGTAAGCATTTAAAATTTTCGCCTCAAAGGGAATTCTAATTTGTTCTAGGAATGCCAAGGTTTAAATAGCTTTAGATTAAAACACGCCTATATATCATAAATTTCACAAAAATCAGTGTTTAGGATCTTAGAAACAGATAGTTTAAATCAATGAACATGTTTTAAAAAAAAAATTTCAAATTCAGAGCTTAAGTATACTAGAATAGAGAATCAACTAAATTCATCACCTATTACTAGATCATGAGAACCTTCAAGCTTGCTTGTAATCATTCCAACCATGTTAAGTAAAAATAAATTTTTTAGCTAAAATTTCCCTCCCCCAATTCAATCAAACACATTGTCCCCAATGTGTACAAAATAAATTCCCCAAACTTATTGCATTATCCGAAGAAAAGCATTAAGAGAGCAAAAGAGACTTTACCAAAATTGTATTGAAAAATACAATAGAACGAGTGCTGGAACATGTCATAGCTAAAAGAGCAAAATAAACATTA
Organism: Jatropha curcas; assembly: GCF_041381405.1. Taxonomy (NCBI): domain Eukaryota; kingdom Viridiplantae; phylum Streptophyta; class Magnoliopsida; order Malpighiales; family Euphorbiaceae; genus Jatropha; species Jatropha curcas. The sequence goes on along the minus strand of NC_143157.1, from coordinate 5,969,575 downwards.
AGAGAAAAGAAACTACTAAAAGTTATAATAGTTTAAATAACAGACAAACTAAAAACACAAATAGATCAATGTATTAGAACCAAATCAAAATAAGAAACAAGTGAAAAGTCAAAAATCCATCAATGCTCCGGTGGTGGGAGTGGCTGTAAAAGCTGGAGAATAGTCTGAAGCTGGCCTTGCATTGTATCCATCCTAGAATCAAGGCTTCCGTGCATAATTTCGATGGACTGGAAATGGTCTGCAATCATCGTCTCCATCCCGTTAAGGCGTGTGTCAAATATGTCCATTCGAGACATCATCCGTGCAAGGACTTCATCGTTGGACATGCTTGACGTACCTTGAAAGGATGGACCAGCATCGGATGTACCTGCACCAAAAGAAGAAGTGAAAGGGGGAGGATTATCCTCCTCCATGTCAGCACCACCTGCGGCCTCAGCCTCTTCATCATCAGAACTATCCTCTCGAGCACCTACTACCCGATATGCATCTCCGACTTTTTCAATTAGTTTCATGTGGATCATGACATCCAAATCTAGTCGGGTGCCCTTTCCTCCTCCAACACTATCATGTACTGGTCTAGTCGGGTTCCAGACCTATAAATATCTAGTAATGCGGGTCACAAAACATCCCACCATGATAGCCCCTTTGTCGGCTCTAGCCACCCTCGTAAATTTTTTGCACAACCAATATCCAACATTGAGCAAAATTCCTCTTTCAATTGCCCATAAAAAGTATAATTCATTTAAACTTAGGACTCCATCACTTTCACTCCTTCCAAAGATAGTATTAGATAAGAATTTATGCACGTATCTTAGGGCAGGATTTTTCAGTTTAGAGGCTTTTGAATATCAAGGATTATAATTCACTTCATCAGTAAAATGGTTCCAGGTATTACGTGCATTAAAATCACTAGATATTTGTATTTGAGCATTTTCCATGGGGAATCCAAAAATATGGCTAACTTCATGCAAAGATAGTTCAAAATTTCTACTCATTAGCCTAAAGCGAATTTTGCTCGGGGGAGAGGTAGGCAAAAACTGAATGAAAGAGGAATAAGAACTTAAAAATTCTAGAGTTAAAGTTGCATAAACTAGATCCTTCATCTCTAAAAATTGGCCCCATCCTATTCGCCTAAGTGGTTCTAGCACAACATCCCGAAGACCCACTTACGCCAAAGCAGCCTCATCAATGAATCTATTCGGTAAAATAGGGCGAAGAGATAGTTTATTGTACCTTTCTTGTTGCTCAGGTGAAGCAAACTCAAATGGAGGCGCCGGTGTTGAAGGAGGTGGAGGAGCAGTGGAGGATCTTGCGATTGGCCATTTTCTAGCGGCAACAGAGGATGCGGGTCTGCTACGTTTGTATCTAGGAGGCATGGTTGAGGTTGATGGTGTGAAAATTTGACGTGGAAGGTGTTTGATTTGAGAGAAAAGGAAGAAAAAGAGAGAAAATTTGGGAGAGGAGGGGTTGACGGCTAGGGCGTGCGAGTGAGGAATGAGGCAGTTAAGGCGTGCTCTTTAAATAGGGGCGCCAATTAATGCGCATGTCTGATCGTGGCACGACTGTGCTAAATGGCACGGCCAGGGCGTGCTTTCTTCTGACCTGCAAGACAAAAGATTGGGGCGTACCTGGCACGGGCGTGCTTCTAAGCACGGCGTGGGCGTGCTTCTCTCTGTCCCTCAAGCTGAAAATTTTCTCGTAAATAGCACGGGCGTGCTGTCTGGCATGCCTGGGGCTTGCTTGTCCCTGACTCTCAATGAGTTTTTCCCTTTTCTAATGTACAGGCGTGCGGATATGCACGATGCATGCGTGCTCTCCTCTGCCTCTCAAGCGAATTCATCTTCTGAAGCGCACGGGCGTGTTGTAGGGCGCGCCTGGGCGTGCTTTCTTCTCACTCCATGGCACGGTTGTGCTAAGGGGCATGGCCCGGGCGTGCTCTTCTCTGGACTTTCACTTGTTCCTAAAAATAAAGGTTCTAACTAAAACAAAAGAACAATTATGGAGAAATTTTGGAAATTTTATATATATAAAAAATAGAAAATAAAATAAATGGAATGAAAATTTAAAAAGAAAATAATATGGGTTGTCTCCCACAAGCGCTTTTGTTTAACGTCGTTAAGCTCGACGCACTCAACCTCGTTCAGGTTAAACGAGAACGATTGTACTCTTGATGGGCTCAAAATTGTCATTTTGATAAACTCTCAGATGTTGAGCATTAACCTTGAAACTTCGATTTGACTTACCATCCACTATTTCAATGGCTCCATGAGGAAAAATTTCCTTGATTGTGAATGGACCGGACCATCTAGAGCGCAACTTACCAGGGAATAGGCGAAGTCTAGAGTTATAGAGCAATACCTGTTGGCCTACCTTTAGATTCCTCATGATAATATGCTTATCGTGCCATTGTTTGGTGCGATCTTTATATATTTTGGCACTTTCATAAGCATGGAGGCGTATTTCATCCATCATATTCATTTGAAGTAACCGTTTTTGACCAACTTCCTTTGCATTGAAGTTAAGAAATTGAATTGCCCAAAACGCCTTATGTTCTAACTCAACAGGAAGATGACAAGCCTTACCGTAAACCATGCGATATGGAGACACACCTATAGGTGTCTTGAATGCAGTTCTGTAGGCCCATGAGCATCGTCTAGCTTTTTGGACCAATCCTTCCTTGATTGTCCAACAGTGGTTTCCAGGATCTTTTTGATTTCTCTATTTGTGACCTCTACTTGTCCACTTGTTTGAGGATGATATGGAGTACCTACACGATGAGTAACACCATATTTTGCAAGAAGGGAATCTAAATATCTATTGCAAAAATGCTTACCTCCGTCCGTGATTATTGCCCTGGGAGTGCCATAACGTGTAAAAATATTTTTCTTGATAAAGTTCATTACACTTTTGGCATCATTACTTGGAAGAGCAACAGCCTCTGCCCACTTTGACACATAGTCCATCGCCACTAGAATGTATTGGTTGGAGTATGATGGTGGAAAAGGTCCCATGAAGTCCAGACCCCACACATCGAAGATTTCGACTTCAAGGATGCTATTTAAGGGCATCTCATGTCTCTTCGAAATGTTACCTAACCTTTGACAACGATCATAAAGACGAACATAGTTAAAAGCATCTTTAAATAGATTAGGCCAATACAAACCACCTTCTAATATACGCGTAGCTGCCTTGTTTGCTCCAAAGTGACCTCCACATTCCATTGAATGGCAGAATTTAAGGACACTTTCCATTTTAGCTTCCGGTATTCATCGCCGGAATAGCTGATCACTGCAATACTTGAACAAAAAGGGCTCCTCCCAATAGTAGTATTTGATATCATGAAGAAACTTTTTCTTTTGTTGGTAAGAAAAATTGGGAGGGGAATTTTGTAAACAAGATAGTTAACTATATCAGCATACCAGGGGGTTTGAGTATTTGCCAATAGTAGAAGTTGCTCATGGGGAAAGCTTTCATTGATTTGTAGCTTGCTTGTATCTTCTTCCCCCAATTCTCGCCTGGAAAGATGGTCGGCTACGAGATTCTCAGTCCCTTTTTTGTCGCGAATCTCTATATCAAACTCTTGCAATAAAAGCACCCAACGAATTAGTCTCGGTTTTGCATCTTTCTTTTCTAGCAAATATTTGATGGCTGAGTGATCTATGTAGACTATTGTTTTAGCTCCAATTAAATATGCCCTGAATTTGTCAAAAGCAAAAACAATAGCTAACAATTCCTTTTCAGTAGTTGCATAATTTAATTGCGCATCATTCAATGTGCGACTAGCATAATAGATAACATGCAACTTCTTGTTCTTTCTTTGTCCAAGAACAGCTCCAACAGCATGATCACTTGCATCACACATGAGCTCAAAGGGCAGAGTCCAATCTGGTGTGGTGATGATAGGGGCTGAGATTAACTCCTTTTTTAACCTGTTGAAAGCATCTAAACACTCTTTGTCAAAATTAAAAGGAACATCTTTAACTAATAAATTACAAAGAGGTTTTGTGATTTTTGAGAAGTCTTTTATGAATCTCCTGTAAAACCCTGCATGACCAAGAAAGCATCTTATTCCTTTCACTGAGTTAGGAGGAGGTAGTTTTTCAATTACCTCGATTTTGGCTTTGTCTACTTCAATCCCTTTTTGAGAGATCTTATGCCCTAAGACAATACCCTCACTAACCATGAAGTGACACTTTTCCCAATTTAAAATAAGGTTAGTGTCTTCACATCGTTGCATTACTAAGGATAAATTATGAAGACATGCATTGAAAGAAGAACCAAATACAGAAAAGTCATCCATGAATATTTCAATAAATTTTTCCACCATATCAGAGAAGATGGACATCATGCACCTTTGGAAGGTTGCAGGGGCATTGCATAGCCCAAAGGGCATCCTCCTATAAGCAAAAGTGCCATAAGGACAAGTGAAAGTAGTTTTCTCTTGGTCTTTAGGAGCTATAGGTATTTGAAAGTATCCTGAATAACCATCTAAGAGACAATAAAAAGGATAACCTGGAAGCCTTTCAAGCATTTGATCAATAAAGGGTAGGGGAAAGTGGTCCTTGCGTGTTGCTTTGTTTAATTTTCTATAATCTATGCACACACGCCAACCTGTGACTAGGCATGGCCGGTTCAATGAACCGCCGGTTTCGGTTCATTGAACCGCCGGTTCGAAATGTTTAAAATTTTGAACCGGAACCGGCCCTTGAACCTCCGGTTCCGGTTCCGGCACGGTTCAGCACGGTTCCGGCGAACCGACGGTTCAAATTACGGTTCCGATTTGGTTCCGGCATTACGCAATTTTTTAAAAAAATAATAAGATTTTGATTTCGAATTCATGAATAAATAATAATTTTAAAATGTTTAAATTTTATTAACTAAATAAATTATTATAAAATTTTAAAACAAAAACTTCTATCTTGAACAATTTTTGCAAAGTGCTTCTTGAACAATTTTTGCAAAGTGCTTCTTGAAAATATCGAACCGCATTGATTTCTCCATTATCTTGAACAATTTTTGCAAAGTGCTTCTTGAAAATATCTGATTTTGGTGGTTTACCTATTGAAATATTAGGAGATATTGCTTCTTGTGGTGAAAAATCAATCAATGGATCATTTGAATCAATTTCTTCCACGCTTTGAGCAACTAGCTTTCCCTTGGAGATTTGTGAATTGTGTGCCATAATTTTAAATGAAATTATGGAAAAAAAATGAATAAATGGAATATGAAATTAATGGAATTTAGAATTGGATGTATGAAAATAAAGCAATATTAAGAAGTGAAGAGGAGAGATAGAATATAATTGGTTGTGAAAAAAAAAATAATCAACTCATCATATTTATACATATTTTTCATTTATGTAGTTTCCCAAATAGTCCCTTATAACAGAAAAAAACAATTATATTTTTGGATAATTTAGTAAATTATAATAAATAAATAAATAATTAATTAATTAAATTATAATAAAACAATTATATCTGTTTGAATTGTTAATTGTATAGTAAATTGTTAATTGTAAACAAAGTTCAACGGCTATTTTTGATTATGAGCTTTCAAAAAAAAAAGTGAAATGATTATGCTTCCCCTTTTTTAAACCAAAATGATGATGTTTTTTTTTTTTCACTATTTTTGATTATTGCAATAAATAATTTTGTTTGTGAATTCGGTTCGAACCGGACCGAAACCGCCGGTTAACCGCCGGTTTCGGGCCGGTTCAGGTTCATTTTTTAACATTCACATGAACCTTAACCGGCCCTTGAACCGCCGGTTCCGGTTCAAAATTTTGAACCGTCGGTTTCGGTCCGGTTTCGGTTCGTCTACAGTACGGTTCGGTTCCGGTTCGGTTCCGGTTAGAACCGAACCGGTGGCCATGCCTACCTGTGACTGTTCTTGTAGGGATTAATTCATTGTTTTCATTAGAGATAACAGTCATACCTCCCTTCTTTGGAACAACTTTGACAGGACTTACCCAACTGCTGTCGGAAATTGGATAAATGATACCGGCATCCAGGAGTTTTATGATTTCAGCCTTGACTACCTCCTTCATGTTCGGATTCAATCACCTTTGATGCTCGATTGAAGGTTTGTAGTCTTCTTCCATCAAGATTTTATGCATGCATACACTTGGGCTTATTTCTTGTAGATCTGAAATTGACCACCCTAGTGCTTTCTTATGCCTTCGTAGAACCTGCAACAACCTTTCTTCTTGATCAAGCATTAAGTGAGAAGAAATAATAATAGGAAAAGAATGGTCCTCACCTAAGAATGCATGTTTTAAATGAGGTGGAAGTTATTTCAGTTCTTGCTTAGGTGGTTCCTTTTCTTTTTCATTCAAGATGCTTGATTCATTAATGTTATTTTCGACATGCAAAGTGTTTTCCACACATTCATCAACAACATCAATTCGAAAACAATCTCCATAGTCCATAGGAAGTTTGCAAGATTTAAGCACATCAAAGACAATCTCTTCCTGTCCAACTCTTAGAGTTAACTTACCTTCATAAACATCAATCAATGCTCTTGCAGTTGCAAGAAAAGGTCTTCCAAGGATTAACGATCCTTCCCTGTCTTCATCAATGTCAAGAATAACAAAATCAACAGGGAAGATGAATGTACCTACGTTTACAAGCACGTCTTCTACAATCCCTCTAGGATATTTGATTGATCGATCCGCTAATTGTAAAGACATCCTTGTTCGTTTGAGCTCTCCCATACCTAGCATCTTAAAAACTTCATAGGACATAAGATTAATGCTAACACCTAAATCTGCCAAAGCCTTTTCAAAATCAAGATTACCAATATTGCAAGGGATCGAAAAACTTCCTGGATCCTTTAACTTTGGAGGCAATTTGTTTTGGATAATTGCACTGCACTCCTCAATTAACATTACTGTTCCTTGATCATCGATTTTTCGTTTCTTGCTTAGGATATCTTTTAGGAATTTAGCATAGCTAGGCATTTGAGCAAGAGCTTCAACAAAAGGAATATTAATTTGAAGCTTTTTAAATACGTCCAGAAACTTGAGGAAGCTCTTGTCGTCTTGTGCTTTCTTTAATCTTTGTGGAAAAGGAACAGGTGGAACATAAGGTTTCACCTTTTCTTGTTCTTCTAAATCAATGATGGGCACCTTTGGCTGCTCTTTTTCTTCCCTTTCCTTCTTTGGTGGTTCTTCTAATTGTTTGCCACTTCTCAAGGTGATAGCCTGCACTTGTTCTTTAGGATTCTTTTCAGTATTGCTAGGTAACGTACCTTGAGGTCGAGATGCCATCATGTTTGCAAATTGTCCTAGCTGAATTTCTAAATTTCTTATCGTAGCCTGCTGGATTTTATGGTTTTCTCTGGTTTCATTCATGAAATCCATGTGTGATTTAGAAAGGGCAGTGTGGAGGTCATTATGAGATTTCTTTTCTGGAGGAAGGAAACCTGGTGGTGCATTCAAGGCATTGTTAGGATTACTATAGGATAGATTAGGATGGTTCCTTAATCTGTTATCATATGAGTTGGAATAAGGGTAATTCTTCCTTCCTTGATTCATCACATAGTTTACTTGCACCAAAGTTTGTGGATTCAAAGAGTCCATCATGCATTCTCCAATTCCATGTTGTCCATTGCACCTATCACAAACTTGCATAATAGAATTCACAGGATTAGTAGTTAACATGTCCAATTTTCTTACCATGTTATCCACCTTGGCATTAAGTGCTGTAATGGCGTCTATTTCATAGACTCCTGCGGTTCTTTTTCTTTCGGAATTGTTTTGGTAATGGCTGTTGCTTGCCATCTCTTCTATTAACTCGTAGGCTTCATCAATTCCCTTCTTTTCAAAGGATCCGCCTGCAGATGCATCTAAAGTGATTTTGATGTTAGGGGATAATGCATTATAGAAAGTTTGTACCTGTAGCCACTTAGGCAAACTGTGATGTGGGCACTTTCTCAACAAGTCCTTGAATCTTTCCCAAGCTTCATACAAGCTCTCTTGATCATGATGAGCAAATGTCATTATCTCATTGCGCAGCGTGGTGGTTTTTGAGGATGGAAAGAATTTTGCTAGAAACTTTTGAGCTAATTCGTCCCATGTTGTGAAACTTCCAGCGGGACATGATTGTAACCAGGATCTTGCTTTATCCCTAAGAGTGAAAGGGAAAAGTCTCAGTTTGTTTGCGTCTTCAGAAACACCATTCTGTTTGAAAGTATCACAAATTTCTAGGAAATTTGTGATATGGGCATTAGGATCTTCACTAGGCAAACCCCCATATTGGATCGAGGTGGAGAGCATTTGGATAATTGCGGGTTTAATCTCAAAATTATTAGCTTCCACCCTAGGTCTTGTAATACTTAAGGTTGTCCCATTCAGATTGGGTGTTGTGTAATCTCGCAAGGTACGGACCGGATGTTGAAATGGAGGCCCGATTATGTTTTCGTTCAAGTTTTCGTTTTCGTTAGCCATGTCTGCTTTTTGTTTGGGTTTTATTTCTCGTGCTCTTCTTGCAGCGTTGTGCCTACGAAAAGTTCTTTCAATTTCTGAATCAAAGATTAGACGTTCAGTCTTCCTTGATCTTCTTTGCATAAAACACCTGAAATAATTCTTAAAAGAAAATTAAATAAAAATAAAAGAATGTCTAAATTAACAATAGGGTAATTCGTATTGATATTGATAACGCCAATCCCCGGCAACGGCGCCAAAAACTTGGCAGTGATTTTCACAAGTGTACGAAATCGCAACAAGTAATATAGAGTAAGAGAGTATCGTATCCACAGGGATTGTATATCAAGTACCAAAATTATGTTAACCTATTATTATTTAAACGATAATAAGAGAGAATTGCTGTAAGGAAATTAAATCTAAAAGTGGAAACAGAAAGAGATCAAGCACAAAATTTAGGTGAAAAGAAATCAGGGATTTAAACTACTAGGGAATTTGATTTCACTTAATTCTATCCAACTTATTCTACTAGTTCATTAATCAATTTTAATTGTTCAAGTAGGGGAAACAACCCTGGAATCACTAACAAGCTCTCCCGATGTATTGTTAGCTATTCTAATTTAGTCTAATTACCTATCTTCCAATAGTGAAATCAAACATGAATTAGATCTTTGAGTTTTGTGGTTGTTTTGTGAGTTCATAACCTAAGATCATTAATTTATGAAAACCCCCCTTGAGTCAAACCATATAGCTTTCGCGTCAAGTTATTATTCTCAAGTAATTTATTATCTTTTTCATGTCAAAAACCCTTCTCCCGATAGCGATTATTGAAATATTTCAATCTAGGGGAAAAATTCTGCCTGGAAGCTTTAAGCACAATAATAAATTATAACAAGAACAATGAAAAACAAATCTAATATTATAAATTGGAATCGAATTAAGTTACATCAAATCCCTAGTACAAAAGTTTAGCTGGACATAGTAATTAAATAAAACTCAGTAATACTTGAATCAATCATCATACTTAGTGATAACAATGAAAAGAAAAATAATATGAAGAGTTTAAAGATAAAACTAGATCACAGCTATGTGGATGGCTTCCTTGAATCTTGGCACAAATCTTGGATGCTTGAAGTCTTTGAGAAAGAGAGAATTATGCAGAAAATAGCCCAAAAACGAGATGCTCCCTCAATGCACGGTTCCCCTCTTTATATAGAGCTCCTGAAGGCAAATCTGACTCCGTTTAGGAAATAGAATCCTTATTAAGTGCAAAATCTTTTATAGGAGATCATGACTGTTTAGGCATTGGATTTCTTCTTAATTGGGACTCCTTTCTCTTCCAAAATAGGTTTAGGTCTTATTTAGTACGTTTAGGAAACTCTCCGAGGCGGGCCCATGTGAGGAAAAGATTGATTTGTGTCTTTAGTTCACGCTAGTTCTGCCTTCGAAGCACGGGCGTGCTATGATGCACGGCTGGGGCTTGCTTAAGTCTGGAAGTTTGGCTGGTGGAGCACGGGGTGTGCTAGGCAAGCACACCCTGATGAATCTTTGTAGCACGGGCGTGTCATATAGCACAGGCGGGGCGTGCTTGTCCCTATCCTACCCAGCTAGAGTTTACAATGGGCGTGCTAGGCTGGCACGCCCTTGCTTCTTCTGGGCACGGCTGTGCCTTCTAGCATGTCTCAGGGCGTGCTCACTCCTGACTCTCCCTTAATTTCCTTAGTTTTTAGCATGGTTGTGCTATTTAGCACGGGCTGGGTGTGATGGAGGCTGAGTATTTTGCCTTGTAATGCCCTTTTTCTGTGCCAAAACCCTGCAAATTTCTCTCAGATCAAGCGAGTTATGATTCAAGGAAGCTTTGAACAAAATTATACTAAAATGAATTTAAAAACAAATCAAAGCGATAAAATTTACTAAAATTCTAATAAAAACTATATTAAAAATACTATAAAATTAACACCTATCATGCACCTTATAAAAATCTTATCATTTTTATATATTAATTGTAAGTCTCAGAAAATAATATATAAACTTAATTTAACAAATAAGTAAATTAACGTAAATTCAACCTCAAATAGTATAATGAGAAGTACAAGCTTACCTCATTTGAACTTGGCTTTTACATTTACAGCATTGTTCCTTTAAGAAGAGAAATCTATTTAGGCAAAGATTTATACTGTTGAAATTAAAGAAAAACAAAGAATTTACAGTTTAAAAAAAAATTTTTTTTTTCAAACTTATTTTAATATTGTTTGAATTTTTATTTTTTTGGTTTTTCCTCATTTATTGTTTGCTGGCAGATGTGCAACTAATGATGATTAAACTTATTTAATAAACTTAATGATGACATGTATCCTTATTTTAACACTGGTACCACATTTTCCATCGTGGCCAATTTATGAAACAAGAGAGATTCATATTTTCAAAGATTTTTCATTAAAAATTTAATTTTAAATTTTAAACCAACGGAATTTAGAATATTATTGTATTTAAAATTAAATAAATTGACGCCGGATGAATTTATTTAATAAAATTAAATGTAAATATATTTTATATAATTAAACCAAATCAAGTAAAACCCCTTATTTGAACCAAATCAAACTCAATTTGAACCCAACCACCCATTGACCAATTAGAACTCCCTAGAAAACCCAAAATCCCCATTTTACCTTAAACCCATCTCCTCCCTTCTCTTCACGATTGCACCACAGCCTCCCCCTCCACATTCTTTCTCTGATCACCGCCCCAACCAGCAGACCAGCCTTTTACTCGTCACCGTCGCCCTCTCCCTCTCCATTTCTTCTTCAGCTAAAGCATTAACCGAGTGTGGAGCTGCGTTCGTTTTTCCAGTGACGCCAGTCCGTAGCTGGCTGTCGTGAGCTAACGTCCTCGTTTTTAGCTTCTACGACACCGCTCCCTCCATTGTCTTGCCTGAAGTTGCGTCGCAAGTGAGAGAGAGAGCTGCGATTTCGATCGACGCAGCTTGCTCCTTGTCGCTCGATTTTTCAGTGAGTCCAGCTTGGGATCGGCCAACTACACTCCCTCTTTACCTCCAGCATACCTCCGGCCACCTTCCCATCCTTTTCCGGTGAAGTTAGCAGGCGGCAGTAGTGTTAATAGAGCTTAGTTGCAACAGGCAGTCATTTTACCCGAAAAATTCCGATTTTCGGCTTGGTTTGCAGCTAGGTAAGCCATATTTTGTCCTTCTTAGATTTAATTCAAGAATTATTTGACCTTAGTTGAAGGATTTGTGGTATATAATTGAGCTATTGCAGAAGTTTATATATATCTAGCTACTGTTATGTGAATAAGATTAGGAATTTTGAATTTTTGCTCTTTAAATTGGTATATATTCTATATTGAGATGGTTAGATTATTACGTCTATTATAAATTCTTGTGAACAATTAAGGATTCTTTGGGTTGAAAATAGCTAGTTAGCTATATGCTGACGTTTTGATTTTCTGTTAAGGATTTTGATTTTCCTATTTCAAACAGCCAAAACGTAATTTAGGGTTTAGGCCAAAAATAATAATTTGATCTGTTCTGTTTTTTTTTTTAAAACCTTTTTTTGTTCCAAAACTTGTTTTATACCAAAATCAAATGCACGATAGAGTTTGGTTTTTGTTTTTGATTACTATTTTTGTACACCTTGTATATTTTAATTCCAGGTTTGTGATTTTTCTCCTTGCTTTCCTTTTTTTTTTTTTTTTTTAAATCAAAATCTTGATAATGCTTGGATTGTAAATTTCATATGTGAGGTTCACGTTTTAGGGTTTGTAGTTTTTGCTAGAATGCTTGCTAATTACAATCTAGTCAAATGATCTCCAAATAATATTTTCGTTCCCTGGATAAAAAATTGCACTATCTTGTCTGGTACATGTTTTTAGCTTAGACTCTCATGCCTTCGTCATCTTCTTCCTGCCCGACAGTATCTCTGGCCAAAAGGATCAACGATAATTCAATTACAGACGCAAACAATCAAATCACATGTAATATTTCTCTTCAGTCTCTATTATAAACTTTTGTTTGAAAGGAGGTAGTCCAATTTGTTTGCTCTTAATTGCTATCTTTCGTAATTCCTATCAATTAATTAGCTAGCATGGAGGGAGATTCTGTGGAAAGGTTCAAGTCACTCCATATCTCCCCTCTTGATGATGATGGTGATATTGAAGATGAGCAAGAAATGCCTCTTGAAGAAGACGATGATGAAGAAGATGAACAAGAACCGGTAACTCTGGGTTTTGTAGAAAAGCCGAAGAGTAGTTGGTCTCTTCTTCGGCAGTTATTTCCGAGCAAGGCTGGTGGTGTGCCGGTACATTTTTATTGACACTACTTTATCTCTTCAAATAGTTGAAAGAGATACTCTGTATATATTTTGAACTAATGTGGTTGATTTTTAAACAGAAATTACTAAAGGATCTAATCTGTGATTGGTTTGTATCTTGCAGGCTTGGCTGGATCCAATTAATTTGCCATCTGGAAGGTCCAGTGTTTGTGATATATGTGGAGATCCTTTGCAATTTTTGCTGCAGGTACATTTTTTTTCCCATAAATTTTGCTAACTTTGATTATTCTCATATGAGATTTTATAATTCTATAGCTTGTATTGCTTTTGTTCAAGGATTCATATTTTGAATATTTTTGTTAAAATATTTGAAATTTTTTTTCCTGTAATTGTCCTCTTTTTTTTTTTTTTTTTTTTTTTTTTTTTTGCAAATAAGAAGATAGAGGGAAATATTTTTGAAAATAAAAATCTTGTCTATTGAATTTCTAGGTCTATGCACCATTATCAGAAAAGGAATCAGCATTTCATCGAACATTATTTGTTTTTATGTGCCCGTCAATGTCATGTCTTCTTCAAGATCAGCATGAACAATGGAAGCGCAGGCCAGAGAAGTCATCTCGAAGGTATTGTTTGTACAACTGTTGTTGATGTTGTTCAAATATCGTTCTTGCTTTTACAATTTTTATATTGGATCCTCCTCAATTCCTGTAAGGTTTTTTGTGTCTCCTATATACATGCTTTTCTGATATTGTATATAATGCTTTGTAAAGTGTTAAGGTTTTCCGCTGCCAGTTACCTTGCTCTAATCCATTTTACTCAAGTAAGCCGCCAAGACTTGATGGTACTGACAAACCTTCTAATCCTGGAGGTAAGATGTCTTAAGTTATTTTTCTAGTTTCGCTCAGTTTTTTTTTAATCACTTATATCATGTATGTTAAATCTTAAGTTTTATTTATGAAATGAATAAAATTGTGTCTGGATTTTTGGGTTGAAGGGATTTTGATCATCCAGATTCATTGTTTGAAGTACTCGGTCTGTTACTAAATTGGTTTAAAGTCACTTCAATTTGGAATATGTAGATTATGGGATAATCTAGATCTAGATATAGATCTTTCAAATTTGGTAATCAGTTCACTTCTTATCCTTTCAAATCTGAAAACTAGTCAATTAGGTTTTGTAGGCTAAGGGTAGGTATTAAATTTTTGTTTGTCAATCAAGTTTTTTTGGGACTAAGGCTTGATTGTTGGTTAATCAAGTTTTATATGTAGTGCTCTAGAATATGGCACTTATTCCTCTGCTAATGGATAAAGCTTACAAGCGACTGCAAGTACGTATTGATTTAATAACAAAACCTATCTTTATAACCACATGAACCTCAAAAGAAGAAGCTATTTAGTGATATTGGTATATCCCTAAATAATAAGAAATCTTACTCTTGCCTGAATTGAAAATCCTAAATAAATAAAAAGTTAGATAAAATTGCTAAGTGGCATAAAGTTATAAAAGATCCTAAATAATCAAAATATATGAGGACAGCAGATAATCGTTCTTCATTTGCATGGTTGTTTTACTTCACTGTCTTACCTAGAGTTCCTTAGGCATTAAAGATACCAATGTCATGGCTAAGTTGGATTTGCTTTACACAATGCCAAAGGGAGAAGCATAATTGTATTCCTAATCCAACAAGGGCTTAAATGCAAAATAATTATGAAAATATTAAATACTAAACTGCTCCTAGACTATTGATAAAACAGATTGAAGCAGTAATCCAACCCATTCTGGCATTGTAATGAAGTGTGACAGCAATAAAATACAAAATGTTAAGGCGTAAAAAGAAGTGAATTATATTTCAAAACTCAGTGTGAGACATGAAGTTTGTTCCCGAATAACCTTCTTATCATTGAAGGGTGCCAAACAAAGGCCTTAGCATTTCTTTTAAATTCTTTTGATGGATTCCGTCAGCATGATCCATCAATTCTTGTTGAAGTTAAATTAATCTTCAGCCAGGCAATAGCCTAGTAGCTGTGTATCTCTCGACTTGTGAATATACTCAATTTCAAATTGGCCTCCTTGAATATTCCAAAACGATAAAGTCTTGGTCCAATATATGCTTTATCAAGCTTAAGTTTTACATTGTCATGGCAATACAAATGTATGTATTATATATGTATTCTATGATTTAATTTTTCTAGTTTTTAGATCTTATCTTAGTTAAGTGCCATCCTAGAATTATGACTCCTTCCTTCATTTCTACCCCCAAATTACATTAATTCATCTTACCTTTCTGTCCTGGCTTCCTGGATTATATTAGTTATTCACATTTCTATTGTAGTTAAACATTCATATCTTTTCTTCCGTAAAAAGTCCTGATGGCCTTTATGCTTGCTTGTTTTAGTTGCACTCTGTAAATGGTGTGGTACCTGGAAAGGAGACAAAGTTTGTAGCAGTTGCAAAAAGGAACATTATTGCTCACAGAAACACCAGGTGATTATCTTAGTTTTTTGTTTTAAATATATGGCATTCATGTGAATATAGCCTGCTTATATTTTGCAGGTCATGCACTGGCGCTCAGGCCACAGAGTTGAGTGTCAACAACTAAGTCTTTCTTTGAGGCTACCTGACTCTAATTCCAGTAATTATGAAACCATAACAGGGGAGATAATTTCATGTTAGTATTTGCATCTTGAACCTAGAATGTCATGGACAGTCTCTGCATACATGTGTGGCTGTGTGCTTGAGTTTCAGATAGTGCATGACCGCTCTTTTTATTGAGGAAAAAAAAGAAATACACTTCACAATGTTGAATTCAGTTACAGCTTATGCATCTAGGATCATAATGATCTAACCTAGCACCAGAATACCAATTTATTTGATATAATAATTCTTGAACCTTGGATGTTAAAATGGATAGTATCGTCTTTGACATAAAATTTATGCCTGAAAAGCTAGAATCATGAGTGGTTATAGCTATGTGCATACACTTAAGCTATGTTTGGTGAGCTGTAATGGAACATAATGTAATGTAACCAAAAGCATTTCTAGTGTAATGTTTACACTAAAAATGTCTTTGGTTACATTATTATGTTATCTTATGTCTCACCAAACATAATCTCACAGTTTATGTTGTCTGCATAGGTGTAGTGAAGGGTTCTATCAACTTAGATTTGTGAATGATGAACAGTTCTTGGAACAGCCACCTCTAATTTAATTCTGCATCATTTTCAGTTGCTAGCAACACCCTATGGCCAGAGTATGAGATTTTAAATGAGGAAGAAAGTGAATTTGATGGTGAAATGTCCGATAGTGATGGACATAATTGGAGTAAAGCAGACGATACAATGAAATTGTTGGAAAGTTTTGAGGTATCAATTAAATTGCACTTTTGTAATGGAAATATACACATACTTTTCTAAATTGGCTAAATGCTTATTTGACTGTATGAGCAGGGAGACAGTGACAAGAAATGTTGGGTTTCTTTCCAAAATCGCATAACCAAGGCCCCTGAACAAGTTTTGAGGTGACTTGTTGATATGATATGCTGGTGCATTTATATATATTTTTAGAAACTTATATTGAAAACTTAAAGCATAATTGGAAGTTTAAATATTTACTGCATAAGCCATCTTAAGCTGGAATGTGAAGAAGGCTTCATGGGCAAGCGAACAAATAGATGTGTGAGCTTATTTCATTGGGTTACTGATTTCCTCCACTTTGAGATCCGTGGTACAGAATTCACAATCTGTACTTGCTAATTATCCTCATAATCTATGTTTACTGTTCTTTGTGTGTGCATGTATTTTCTTGTAGTGATTTACGGCCCAATTGGATCTCATGAGTTTTCTAGCTTAATTATGTATTGGCAAATCATTTATCACGTGTGATGTTCTTTCTTGGTTTTAATTTTGCCCGTCTAACTTGCAACATTGAAATATTTCGTTCATTTGGTTTAAAATAACAGGTACTGTAGGAATGGTAGTGCAAAACCCATATGGCCTGTGTCAAGCGGCCAGCCTTCTAAGGCTGATATTCCTAATTGCTGCTATTGTGGTGGTCCTTCAAATTTTGAATTTCAGGTATCATATAATGTACCTTTTAAGTGATTTTTTTTTTTTTTTTTTGTCAAATTGGAATATATATAACAAAGAAGCACACAGACATCCATCCACATTGTATTACTTTGTAATGCATTAGAGTCATATGTTGTGTTTCCACATGGATCCAAAAGCTTAGTTAAATATGTACCTCTGAAGTTATAATTCCATTATTTTTGTGGTAACAGATATTGCCTCAGTTGCTTTATTACTTTGGAGTAAAGAATGATGTGGACTCTCTCGACTGGGGAACTATTGTCGTGTACACTTGTGCATCCTCTTGTGAGGCTAGCATCAGTTACAAAGAAGAATTTGCCTGGGTTCAACTCTACTCTTAATCTGGTGATCCATGCCGAATTTGTATTGAAAAGGTTTCTAACCCTCTTTTTTCCTCTAGCTGCTAGTTTAGATAAATAGTACCTCTAGTTTATTTATGTTTGGAGTTTTGAGTTGCGATTCTGCTAGGCTTGATTAGAATGTAATTTTCTTTTACGTTTTCAATGAAAATTATTATATAGTCTTGAAATCAGTGTTGAAGTTACATTTGGGGAAATAATCAATATGAAAATGATCCATTTGGATTTAACTCTTCGCTTTGGACTGTGAGTGTCTCTTTGCTTTTTACAAGTTTTAATTGGATCTAATTTTATAAGTTTGAAGCATTATTCAATATATGTTATGTTATGTCATTCTATAAGGTACAACACCAATTTCAAATTGATTCGATTGAAGAATGCATCATCTGTTACCTGTTGTTTATCATCAGGGTCAGCTTTCGATCCCATCTCTATCAACTCCTTTTACTTTTTCGGGTAAATCAAGCAACTCAAGTGCAAAAACATCAAGACATGCAGCGATGGATTGGTTCACCACGTGCTCCTATTTTACGATTTTTGTTCTTCTTCGATGTGTCCATCCAGTTTGATTTCTGTAACCCAGATGGAGCGTGGTATACTACTATGACTTAGGAAATTAAGTTCTATTTAAATTGTCTACTCTAAACTAGAGGAGAGTTGGAAAATATTCAGAAATAGACAGCATAATAGGAGGGACAGCAACAATTCTACAAGACAAATTTGCATTACATGTAACCTCCTAAAGATAAACATAAAGTTTTCATTTTGTCACCTAAACAATACCAATAAGCCCAATTCCTAATTTTGTCACATAACGAAAATCACCTTCCACATTCATAATCTCATGATTGCCATTCATACTCTTCACCGCTTCCCTCTTCAATTTCTCCAAAAAATACATCTCAATTCGTTTCTCTATGAACTTTGTCAAACATTAGCTAAAATGGGAAGTCCTTGAACAAGAAAAAAAGAAAAGGATATTTATTGAGTTCTGACAATTAGGTATTTCACTGTTGTTCAAGCATAAACACATTTTATGAGATGTAATTGATTAAGCTGTATAAGGCTTTTTGTTTTTTGTGACTTTCCTTTTTCTGACTTCTTCAAGTGTAGTCTGCTTTAATCCGATTATCGTTTTTGAGGTTGATGTTGATTTGTAGAAAAAAAAACACAGTATTCTGCGGCGTGATCTTAACGCAGGCCCTTTAAGCTCAAAAAGAAACGAACAGAATTAAGAAGAAAGGCTCCTCTAGCAATTACTCAATCTGCATATTTTATTCTTGCTGGTTTTATGTTCATTGGCCTTTTTTCTTATGTGGGTTTACTTTAATTTCTGATGAGTGATTTTGGTCGACATTGCTTTTAACATTATTGAAATTTAACAGAAAATATTCATAATTTGTCTTATATTTTTTTTTTTCCAACCAAACAATGGCTATCTGTTTTTGCATATTTCTTATACTTGGATATTGTTTGAAACTGTGAGTTCTTGCAGAAAGCATACTTCAAATGTGCACATGAATGCTTTGATAGGACAAGAAGGCAGACTGAATTGGAAGGCGAGGCAGAGGCTTATTCATTAGGTGAAATATTCAAATGCTCATGCTTTCTTTTACTTTTGAGATAGAAAAACTAGTATGTGTTCCATATGTCACATGTATAGGCATTCCTTCGGTTGCAAATCCGCCTCCATCACATTCTTGGTCTTAGGTGCAAAGCTCTTATATCCAGAAACTGCAATCCTCACTGCAGCCAATATCACTGAAAAGTTAACCAACAGAAATTATGCAATTAGACTTGTTTATCCACGGCAGTTCAAAATTATGCACTAGGGACCTGATCCCCTGTACATCGCTGACTGATCTAATCCTCACTTGATCAGTCCTATCATTATTTTTTCATTCTCTCTTTTCTTTGTCATTAACCAATAAAAGGCTACCTTGTGGTTTTTTCCATATCTCAGATGTATACTGGGGGACTGATCTCTTTATACATAGCCAATGGTATCGCAAACTGCCTTCAAAAATCCCATGGTGACCCAGTTCATCCTAATTTCACACAAATAAGGCAAATCAATATCATAACACAAATAATCAAGCAATGTATTCAACACAAACTGCACCAAATTAATAATTAAACTGCAAACATAAAGATATAATTATGATATATAATTATATATTAACAATAAAATTCTAATATAGAAATGATTATTAAATTAATATTTATACATTTTTTTATATGGTAATTAATTAATGTATGTTAATGATAGTATGCACTATTTATTATTACTCACAGTGATTGGAAAAAACACAATTTTACTCTTGGTTCAAGCTTGGAGAAGCCGAGAAGAGACCTAGACGATCTAAAAGTGATAACAGAATTAAGAGAAAAGCTTCCATTAGAATTTAGATTTAACTTACTTAGTTTAAGCCGCTAGCTAAACATAAAATTATGGAGATTTTGTTGAAAATACTGTAAATTTTCCCCTAAAAATTAGACTTAACCACTTGTTTATTGTCTATAAATAATATATAAAGCTCGTCCATCGGGCAAATTCTTATCAATTAAACTCATCCGTCATTTACGACATTTATCAAAATCTCATCCTCAATATCCAATCACGTGATTTAATTTATATTAAGCTATTCAAATACTCTAATTTTTTGCTATTTAATTATATCTATTTTAATACTTAGCTAATCAAACCATAAAGGCTAAAATGTTCTGTTAATATTAAATTCACATAAATAATTCAATTTGTCATTACCAAAATAAGTTTACTTCACTAACCTACTAGATTAAATTTCTAAGATTATAAAACTCAAATTTAATACTCTTTCTGTTTCGATTTTAAAGTCGAATTTTTAAATTTACGTCAAGTAGTAATTCGAAGGCCAAGTGTGCTTGGATTGCAAAACTAGTTATATATTTGCACTCTACAAGAAAAATACCATATTCTACCTCTTAGGAACTCCGGTCACTAAAGCCACCATAGGTTGTCGTCGCCTCCACCGTTCACGGTTGTCGAGGCAGAGGCAGGTCCCAAATTTTGCAACTCATGTCTCATTTTGCTCCAAATTTTATGTAGCTTACATTTCTATAATCAGTTTATACCAATTATAGAATTGTTTGCAGGGTATCAAAAAGAGGCTAAAAGAAGCAGGGACCAACTGGATCAAGGAGTTGAATAGCGTCCTATGGTCTTATCGAACCACTGCTAGAAGTTCCACAGGCGAGACACCATTCTCTCATGTATATGGTGTAGAAGCGGTCATATAAGTTGGAATTAGAATGCCAAGCAGAAGGGTGCAATCTTAGCGAAGATGACAACTCTGAGTCTTTAAGAAACGAGGCATCAATTAAGGCAGTCGCTCAGCAACAGCAAATGGCAAAATACCACAACCGAAGGGTCATGAAAAGAACGTTTGTAATAGGAGACCGAGTATGGAAGAAAAATAAAATAAAAACAGGATCAAGTGGTAGGCAAGCTGAGCCTAAATTGGGAAGTCCCCTTCGAGATTACACAAAAATGGGACCGAGCACATTCAAAATCAAACCCCTAAACGGATTAGAGCTTCCTCGGATTTGGAATTTAGATAACTTAAAGCATTGTTTCTTGTAAATACATATGGAGACATTAGATAAAAGTCATGTTTTTTTTTTACTTAACTTTGCAAAGCCCCATAGGACCAGGGTGTACTTAGGTGACCCAGGGGACTCGGGAGTATAACATATAGAGGCCCTGCAAAGTTAAGTTTTTTCCTCATTTTTTATGAATAAAAAATAAGATAAAAGAAGAATCCAAAAATCCTACATGTCACACTTCTCACAAGACTCACCAAGTAAAAAGGGCCGAGCCCCTATCAACTAAACATTAAAGCTCTAAGAGAGCAGTTAGAGGTAAAAAAAAGGCCTAAGTAAATAAAAGGGCGGAGCCCCTATCAACTACATCTTAAAGCTCTAAAAGAGCATTTAAAGGCAAGTAATGCCTAAATAATTAAAAGGGTCGAGCTCCTATCAACTACATCTTAAAGCTCTAAGAGAGCATTTAAAGGCAAGCAATGCCTAGGTAATTAAAAGGGCCAAACCCCTATCAATTGTACATTAAAGCTCTAAGAAAGCATTTTAAGGCAAGCAATGCCTAAGTAATTAAAAGGGCCGAGCCCCTATCAATTATACATTAAAACTCTAAGAGAGCATTTAAAGGCAAAAATGCTTAAGTAATTAAAAGGGTCGAGCCCTACCAACTATGCATTAAAGCTCTAAGAGAAAATTTAAAGGTAAAAAATGCCTAAGTAATTAAAAGGGTTGAGCCCCTATCAACTGTACATTGAAGCTCTTAGAGAGCATTTAAAGGAAAAAATAACCTAAGTAATTAAAAAGATCGAGCCCCTATTAGCTATTCATTAAAGCTTTAAGAGAGCAGTTAGAGGCCAAAAATGCCCACATAAATAAAAAGGCCAAGCCCTATCAACTACACCTTAAAGCTTTAAGAGAGCATGCCAAGGCAAAAATGCCTAAGTAAATAAAAGGGTCGAGCTCCTATCAACTACATCTTAAAGCTATAAGAGAGCATGCCAAGGCAAAAAATGAAAGTTGGCTCGGCCTCAATAACACTTGAGTCAGTGAGAATAGCAAGCTCTAATATGTTTGATACTTTAGGATCTCCTCCAAAGCCAAGAGGCACATCCCTAACAGAATCTTGCATAACACCTCCCGAGACGTCCACCTCCCCAGCCACTTCTTCCTCATCATTCAAGTTTTGATATGCATCAATTTGACTGACAAAGCCCCCATCTTCATCAGGAAATCTCGATCGAAGCTTGGCCATAATCAAGTCAAATTGATGCAACAGCATGTCATCAGATCGCATGGCCACAATAGCAATGTCCTTTGCCCGAGCAAAGTCAGCTTGGAGTTAATGAATGACAATGATATTCTCTTTCTCCTACTTTGCCAATTGCTCCACCCGGGCACTAAGCTAGAGAGAAGAATCGAGGTGCATGTCCCTTTCTTTGGAAATGAATCAAATCTTATCTTTGAGCGCCCCCACAAAGCGGCTATGCTCTATTGTCTAGGACTAGATAGAGTGGTCCAGCTTCTCGACCTTAACCTTCTCGGCCTTCAAATCCTCAGTCAAAGTAGTGACCAACTCCCACGACTCCCGTACCCATCGACGGGTATCATTATGGGCGCTCACTAGCTAAAACAAGCAAAGGCAAAAGAAAGCATAATAAATAAATAAATGGATGAAAAGAAATAAAAAAATGTATGAAAAATATGAAAAGTATGAAAAGAAGTACCATCAGAAGCCCAATGTCAGTATGATCAAAGAATGATTCCTCTTCCAGACCCTTTAATCGCATCAAGTCAGCAGGAAGGGCACATTGGGCAGCCAGAGCCCGAGCAACTTAGCCGTTATCGATCGAAGCATGCTTCCCATGCTTCCTCCTTATTGCAGTCTGCAACTCAAGACCTTTTTCAGAAATAAAAGAGTGAAGCTCATCATCACCACCTCGCTGCCGCTTGCCCCTTCTCTTGGGCTTGGTAGTTTTTCTGTGAACGAGAAGAATAGTTGGAGGGCTAGAGGCCCCCACTGTGGGAGGATCAGAGGAAGGTAACTCGAGCATGGGAGGACGCATAGGAGACACAATGTTCGCAACCTCCGAACGCCTTAGGGCAATAAACGGGGTATCCGAGCTTCCCCTAAGGCTCCACCAGACCGAGTCGCAATCAACCGATCCTGGTCCAACAACAGGCGTGCCTTCATCTCCTTCAACAATTTAGGAGCCATTCCTATAAAAATGAGAAAAGTTAAAATGAAAGGTCAGTAATAGAAGAAGAAGAAAATGATTAGGACTTAACTCACCCCCAGTCTCCCGTGAACCCTTTTTCTTTAAGACTCGAGTCCTACGACCCACTGGGGTGTTCGCATCTAGCAAAGGAACAAGGGGAGCAGGATTATGGGCATAACACCTTAGAGTCTTGATTTGCCTGGACTCGATATCACTCAAGATTTGAGGACGCCTTAACTCGGGAGCAGTGGACCTCCAGTTGGAAGGTATCCCAAAACCCCGAGGATGACCAATGAGGAAGTACTTCTCCTTCCACCTTCCTTAATGGATGAGCTCTTCAACGGAAATATGTTATAATCCTTCTAAGCAGTAAGGTGAGGATGGTCCTCAATCCCTCTCTAAATAAAGTTGAACATGTTGTGCAGCTGGTGCACATTTAGCTCAAAACCCTCTTGACGAGCAATTATGTCGACCCCTAGGATTGTGTAGAGACTATTCGGGGCAATCTGGCCAATCGTCACCCCCCACAAATTAAAAAGTCGAAAAGGATTTTCTGGAGAGGGAATCACACGCCCACTCAATAATCTTCAGCGTATATAATAAGAATCTTCTAATCGAGTCCGGCATTTGCCCTCATCTCAAAAGAAGGAACCCTGACTCTATATTCATCAGGGATAAAGTAGTGCGTGTTGAATGCCCTCCAAATCGCGCTCAGACAATATGGAACTCATATCCCGCACCCTCCCATTTTCCTTGCAGGGCCGAGCAGTTGGATTCCTTTAGTAGGGATGAGCAGAAATGCTTCCTTGTTGAGGGCGAGCAAGCATGGCCCCTGTCATCCTAGCCTCAGGGCATTGCTCAGGAGTTGTCTTGCCTCGCAACTGGGGAATAAGGGGACTAGACCTAGAACAGACAACAAAGGACTAGTCACCTCAATTACCTGAATAAGAAATCCAATGCAACCTCCTCCAGATTGAACCAGCTTCATCCTCAAAATCAGATTCGAAATCCACCCCCAAAAGATAGTTGTCATCTTCTAAATATGCTCGGTCATCTCCATGGTTAGGAGACTCAATAGGAGCCTTACCCTTTGATTGATGACTGGAACTCATAATGAAAGGAAAAGAAAATAAAAGATAGTTGGGAAACTCTCAGAGAAAAGATAGTAAATGTTACCTGAATCATACAAATAAGCAGGTATAGAAATGAGGCAGATGTTTTCAAGAGTAAACTTGAAGCAATAGTATAAAAATCTCCAAAATGTTGCTGAGAACACCTTTTTATAGTAAGAAAAACCCCACAAACCGTCAGTGATTACTGAAGCGCCACAACAAGTGAAGAGTCACCTTTCAAAATTCAAAAAGCAAAAACCCACCATCAGAACAATGGTTATGTCGCACCCTATCCTGTTACCACCTGCTGATTACAACCCCTAAGCCCATAGTCTAGATGGGCTAAATTCAGGCCCAAACACCTTTCAATTAAAAGTTGATAGCTCACAGTTTCAGAACAAGCCATATCCAACCCAGGTACCTAGTTGTACCTGAAAGCCATTTCTCAATACACTGTGTAGCTCGGGTCGAAGGAAAAAGAGCGGTCAACTGCCGAGCATGCATTTCAATATTCAAGACTTCGACATAAATGTCATCATACTCTCTTGGGGGGGGGGGGGGACATGTGATAAACACCAATTTTAATGAGATTTGAGGACTATGTAACTGCACAAAATAACAGAAAGAGGATATGGGCGTGATATTAGGAGATAATGCCCAAAGATCTCTCCCCCATTATTCGCGCAACCTACCTAGCGTTCACATCAGGTATATAAGGGAGAACCTTCTTCCGAATAAAGATTAATGACAATTCATCTTACCTAATACAATCAAGTATCATTCATTCTTAAGAGATCCTCATGATTCTGAGATATCAGCTACTACCTGAGATTTCTTTGCTTTTATTATTAATAGTTCATTGAAGACTCTGTACTATCAAAAGTTTCTTTGTTTTTACTATATTGAAGACTTCTCACTTTATTGTTATTGATGATTGAGATACTAATTTTAACTTTTGATTTATTTTTTTTTTTGTATTTTGTTATACTATCACAAAAAATTTTGAATTTGATTAGTAATAATTTGTGTATATTATTTATTTTTATATGTGGCAAGATGTTGGATAAAATTATTATTTATTTTTAACTTGTAACTATTTCATTTTGTGAAAAAGATCTATTGTAAAAAAATTATTAAAATTTTTTATCAATTACTAGATATGTATGGTGGTGGTTTGCACCTATTTTTATGTGTGATAGATGTGACCAAAAATATTGAATTTTTATAGTCTTTGAAAATTAATAAAATATATAAAAAAAATAAATTACAAAAATCCTTTTAACAGGTATGTTTAACGAGTAGCAACGTGCACTGCACACACTTGAATACTAGAACTATATATAAATTTAGGAATAAAGTGATTTCAATAGCACTCTTGATGAAGTTTGGAATATCCTAAAATAATCTTAATCATAGTCAATTAGAACATTGCATTTTACTATTTGATTGGATATAATTTATAAAACTTATTTTTCAAACAAAATATATAGATAATTAAGAATTTCAAATTTTAACATCTTATCTTTTTTAAATTCATTTTTTGATGAATATACATGATAACGAGACATTTGAATTTTTTTTTTTTTTGTAAACCACCGGTATTCAAACCTTATTACCAAGGACCAATTAATTCGACTCGAAATTTAGTTACAGTTAAGGCTCTTTGCCCCTCCCTGCAGGTGTGTTTAGTGGGATTGAACCTGATAGCTCTTCCCACATGTCCAGACTGTGTTGCAGACATTTGAAAATTTTTATATTTTATTTTTAAAATTATAATTTAAAATATTTTATTTAGGAGAGATAAAAAAAGAAAATATATATTATTTTTATTAATATTCTTTTTTATTTATTTTTGTATATTTTGATTGAATATATTGTTCTAAAAATAAATTTTTAAATAGAATATATATAATATTTTATTTAAGAGAGAAAAAAGAAAAAAGTACACTCATCTTTTTCTATATGATTATGGGTAAACTGAGGGTTTATTTGGCGAAAATAGAATATTTCTTTTATGTAATCTTTTTTATTAATTGATTAACTTATTTATTTATTTTAAATTTGCAACTTAAAAAAATAGAGAACCAAAGTTAGATCCTAGCATGATTTGTATTGTAATTTTCATTTATTGACTTACCTAATCTTTTTTTATTTTTGACATCAACATCAAATTCCATAAAATTACGACTTTTTCAATTAAAGACTAGGTTGATTTTTAAAATTCAAATTGGTCATTTTTTAATATAATTTGTTTCTTGTCGTATGTTGAGTTTTGAAAAGAGTTATATTCTTAATAACAAATTTTTTATTTTTTTTTTCGTTACTGAATTAATTTGTTACTACTATCACTTTAATTTAGTAAGAGATTTATATCTTTCTTGTAATAAATAGATGACCTCTTGATAATTAAATATTTTAATTTTCTTGATATTTTTTCTATTATATTCTAAATCTACTTGACTTGAAAGAAAATAGAGTTTACGAAACTTAAAAAAAAAAAAAAAAAACTAAAATTACATATTTCCGTTTTTGGTCACTTGTTGAGGTTTCAAGAATTTGCGTTCATGTGCATATATTTCTTTCTTCTAAGGCACTTAGTAATATTGTCAATTCAGTTCAGCTTCTCATTTATTTTCTTTACCTAACAGTAAAAATTAATTTGTTAATATTTTTCATTATAGTTGTATATATATATTGATTTGGTGTTGAGAGCAGGAGTTGGAGATTGAATGATAACTTGATTTTTTTTTTAGGCACTTATTAAGATTTCAAGAATCTGCATTTATAAATTAGGAACTGAAGAATTAGATTTAGAAATTTTGTTAAATTTTATTTTGAGACCACTTTCATTATAAAAAAAAAGAATTAAATATATAAAAAGTAACATCATAAGTAGTTTGTACGACAAAATCTTATACAAATTAAACAATTATATTTATTTTAATCCAAATAAAAACTTATCAATATAAAAATAATAATATTTTATATAATATTTATGTCCATTGAGATTACAGCTTAGGATGGCTAATGAGTAGTCGATGATTTTTGGGGACTTCACGACCTCCAAATTAAAAAATTTTTAAATCTCAACCTGATAAATTGAGATCAAAATTTTGAATAAATTTATGTTATAAATAATAAATTTATTTAAAATAAAATAAAATATTTATGTTGAAAATTTTTTATAATATTTGATATTTTTAATAATTCTATCCACGGTGGTGTTTCAAAGCAGTGATTGAAAATATTACTGACGGAGAGAAAAATTTTGTTTGGACAAAATTACCCTCCTCCGTATCAATTATTTCAACTGGTTGAGTGAGGTTACCTAAGCTTTTTATGTAATTTGTTGCACTTTTCCTATAGTTATAAGATCCAAAACTAAAAAAAAATTCCATAAATGACATAAAAATAAATTAAAAAATAACAAAAAACTAACAAAATAAATTTTCCCCTATTCTATATTTAATTATTTTTAATCCCGACTATAATTTTAATAGATGTTTATACAATGATTCTTACATTATAAATATAGTGAAGAATTAAAGGCTAAATAGAGTCAAAATGTGAAATCTAAACCAATCACTAAAAAGCACAAAACTAAAACCTTGTAACACTAAAGGAGTCGTGGCCAATTGTAGCTAACACAGATGATGTTCATGTTCTTGATTATCTTGTTACTCTATATCCCTACATGTTGAAAACAAAAATCGATTACAAAGAAGAGAAATGGGATAAAAAAAAATAAATAAATAAATAAAGACTCTTAATTTAAAAGCATCCAAAAACTGAAACAAGACTATATGCCTATTTTACCACAAGTTAGGATTGTCAACATGTTTAGTTGAACTACACTATGATTTTTTTTTTTAAAAAAAAAAAAAAAAAAAAAAAAAAAAAAAAAAAAAGGAATTATGATTTCCCCGGCTTGTAAGTTAAGGACATCATATATAGTCATATTCTCAAATGTAGAGGGATTTAAGATTTAATTTGAACATAATTTGAAAATATTGGACCACAATGCAAACATTAAAACATATACCTCTATTAGGATCTGCAAATTAGATTTTTATAATAACCTTTTCAAGTTTAAAATTTCTACACTTTGGGCCAAGCAAGCTGAACACCTTTTCCTGAGTTTAGTTCAAATTTAACAAGGCCCACTTATCTTGACCTAACCCAATTTACCCAAAGGTTAGCCAAATAGTAACTAGGGTCTGTTTTCTTCCAACAAACTTAATCTAGTCTGAATTCACATAAATATCAAGCCGGAATTTTCAAGGTAAATAAAATGAGTTACAGGCTTAACTTAGTTAACAATCAGACAAAATAACAAAGCAAAAACAAGAACACAAACCTTAACCCGTTTCAACAGATCCTTAGCATTAGCGTCATTCTTGAAATGATCACGCACAGGCTGTGGCAAATATCAAGCATACTATGAGCTTACCAAACATAAACTAAGATACACCACACAGCAAATCTCACTAAATAAAATAAAAATCATTAAGATCTTTGCATTCCATCCTTTAACCTCCGTTTGGAAGTTAAGAAAAATGGGTATGGATGTCAATAAATGTTTAACATTCAATCTCTAGTAACTACATTTTGCATCCTAATATCACCCACAAATGAGGTTAGGAGGTGTCCATTACATCCCACCCTTTAACACTTGTCGACTTGCTTTCGCATAATGTATAAAGGTAAACATGCAAGCAACAGACGCTACTACAAATTTGACAATTTTTAAGAATGGGACTTTGCAATTCTAACACTTTGATGAACCTGTCCACTTAATCCCAAACAAGAGAGTTAAATTTTTAACTGCACTGTCCTTTAATGAAACCTTCCCTTGCCTTCCCCCTCAGGCCTCAACCCATCTAAACAGGTACTAATAGTGCATAGAAACAATAAGGTGAATGCTACGGATACACAAACGATAAACCAAAAAACAAATGTATGTTCCAAGAATAAAACTGAAAGAAGATGGATCCCCTTTAATAAGTTGACAAAAGTAATGTTAAAATCTCATAAATAAATAAAGATGTTGAGGGTTTTCACATAAATAATAAGTTGTTAAAATCACGAAGCAAACAACTTTGAACACGTTTAGGGTTTTCACATAAATAATAAGTTGTTAAAATCACAGAGCAAACAACTTTGAACATGTTGAGGGTTTTCACATAAATAAATATCTTGGAAGGTTTCAGAAGAACCATATCATTGCAAAGAAAAGAACCACAATACAAATATTTTTTTAAAAAAGAAGAAACAAGTTTAATAAAATGTTCCTAGTTTTTTCAACTGCCACTATTAGAAAATCCATGGAACATCCTTGATACCTTTTCTTTCAATTTCACATATATTTTCCATTTCAATTATGACAAGATTGCAACAAGCCAAGTGAGACACATTCTTATTCTCTAGATATCGAAGATCGCAAGTATAGGTCTAACATAATTATTTGCATAAGAGAGGCAGAAAAGGCTTACCTGCAGTATCTCATTTATTGCTTTAGACAGAGCAGGTTTCAGGTCACCAGGATGCAAATCACCACTTTCATAATCAGCAACAAGTTCTTCAAAGCTTTTATAGGTCCTAAATCAATAGAAGGATGTAAATGCATCAAGATGAAGCTCATTGAAAGCTATCATGAGTAAATATTAGCATAACAGTGAGATTACTACGATGAGCTGTAGAACCTAAGAAAGCATATGCAATGCCAATGATTAAGACACAGAAAAAAAGGAAGAGCTGAAGTACTCTTCTCTTCTCCTAAGAATTAAATCTTGCCTTTGCTAAAAGAAAAACAGGCAAAACGGAACTGGAATTGGAATGTAATACAACTTACTTTTCTCCACCATTTTCCACACTTCGCTCCACATTAAATTCATTAAACCATGGGATGATAATGAATTTGATATATTCTAGACAAGGATTGCCTTCAATAATCTTTGGAGGGCAGTATGCTTTCTTTATTTTCACATTTACTTCCGCCTATAACAGCAACAAAAAAGACTAATAAAATAAATAACAGTAATGATAATAATAAAACACTACCGTAACAAAATGCTAGCTTATATGTAAGAGAAATCCGTTCCGATCCATTTTCAATGTTATTTATTTATGCTTGTATAAACTGAAACATACCTCTTCGTCTTCCATGTAGATGGCAGAAGATGGATCACTTTTTGACATCTTTTCCTGCCCTTGCTGCAAACCTGGAAGCATGTCTGCATCCACAGAAACCAGAGTCAAAGGAGTAATCAAAGGAAAAAGAAATAAAGTAAGCTCATTAAATCAGTTTAAACTTTGGAAAAAAAAAAAAAAAAACGTTTATGCGAATACGATGAGATAAAATGATCGGCTTGTTTTTCCTCTTGATGTCATCACAGTATTCTCTTGCAAGTACATTAACTTTTCGTTGATCCATGCCCAATTGACAAATGTCAGCCTGTTGGGTGACAAAAATTGGAACATATGCAAGTTAAGATTGAATATACGACATTTAATGATGTAATAAACAAAAAAAATGGCTGATGAAGCTCAGCTTGGTTTGCCTTATTTCAACATTGTAATAAACAAAAAACTGTTGTCGACTTAAAGTCAAACTGGTATCGGAGTTGCTGCACAAAATTGAACAATTTTTTCAGCCGAATTTGTGATAAATTGATATCCTCTTCTCAGAAAGGGGAAAAACCAAGTTTATTGAGTGAAAGCTAAAGGGATTAGCAGTTAATAGCATAATTGCAGCCCTTATCTCACAAAGCTGACTTTTGAGGTGTTAAGGATTAGTTGTAAATAGAGTTCTATTAGGAGTTAGATTCCTAATTAGTTTATGATTTGTATTCCTAAATAGCTAGGTAGCATAGGAATTCCTTATATATAGACCTATGTAATCAATTGATGAGATACAAGAAATACAATTACAATATAATCTCTCAACATGGTATCAGAGCCTTCCATTGAAAAAAAAAAAAAAAAAAAAAAAAAGAGAAATTTCCCGCAACTTTCCTTATGAGAAGCCACTGCCACCCTAGGAAGCCTGGTTAGTATTTTGCCTCACTGCCCACCCTAGGATATTCTCCAGCCGCCAATTAGCGACTCTCGAGAATCCGGTCGCCGGATTCCAAGCGAATGGCCACCACTCGCCACCTCTTTCTTCCTACTCTGGTTCACGCGCTGGCGCATCTTTTTCACGCGTTGGCTTGAAGAGAGACGTGCAACCCAGTGAGTTGCATCGTCATTCTTGGGCTTATTCAATAGGATTGTTTGCTGCGATTCTATTGCAGCTGTGTCGGGCAGTCCTCTGCTACTGTTGTTGCTTTAATTTGCTAAGGAAACATATTTTTCCTTTGCTGTGACAATTAGGTAATTTTCGGTGATTTTCTAGTGATTCCTTTTTGCATTAGGGTTTAGTATTGCACATTTGCTGCAGTTACAGGTATTCTGCTTTTGAACCTTCTCCTTTGTCAAGAGCAGTGCAACCCCAGTGAGTTGCATTGTGTTCTTGGCCTTCAGTGGTGTGCTCTGTTTGCCAGATTTTCCTTTGCTGCGTTTCTGAATATCTGCGCTACTGGGCCTCCTCTTTGAGGCATTGATTATGGAAGCTTGAAACAGCCCTGTGAGTTGTTTTCTGGTTCAGTGAGATTTGTTTCGACAACCTAAGTGTGTTGTCCTGATTCTGCTACTGCTATTTGGTTTGGGATTCTATATTTGCTATAATGAAGTGGGTATAGTTGCTGAGTATGGTATTGTGCTTTGCTGAAAGTAGTAGTTTGTAACAAGTTAGAGCATGATATGCTCCAACTTGAGGGGGAGTGTTAAGGATTAGTTGTAAATAGAGTTCTATTAGGAGTTAGATTCCTAATTAGTTTATGATTTGTATTCCTAAATAGCTAGGTAGCATAGGAATTCCTTATATATAGACCTATGTAATCAATTGATGAGATACAAGAAATACAATTACAATATATTCTATCAACATGAGGAGATGGAATATTGCAAATCATGATCGACAGGCCGTCTTCATTCAAAGATTAAGGAGTGATGTTTAACTCAGTTCAACTTGGTACAGCACAATGCCTAGTAGTGTGTTGCTTGTGCTTTCATCTTGCTAAAGATGAAGGTTATTATTTTTTATGGATCCTAGTAAATTTATCAATCACCTTAGAACTTTTCACCACAGAGGATGAGGACTCATCCTACTAATCAAAAAATTAGAGAACATCAAGACCTTTCAAAATTCAATTTAACTCCTACTTTCAGGATATATGCTATCAAAAAAGACCAGCGCCTATTTAAGAAGTTCATCAGAATGTTTACTGGGCCACACAGCGAGATCTTTACATACAACATAATAAGTACAAATACCTTCAGAAAAAATATGTCAGCGCACTGCATGCATGGATAAAGTATCTGGGCTGCTGTCAGCTCATCTTGCTCACTGCGACCCATTATTTGAACACACCTAAAAAAGATAAAAAATGCATTATTTTTTGTTCAATAATGATAAAGGTGATTTCATATGAAGGAAAATGTCAATCTTTATTCTAGTATTTACCTCATTATCCTGGGGAGCTTGTTCCTACGAGCTATATCCATTACAAGAGGCCAATACTCAGATGCTCTAGAGTTAATTTCCTCTGAAGACCATAAAAATTCTACTTTACCTCCTTCAAGATCCATACCAACTGCCTTCCATATCTCAATTAAATAACGTCCAACTGTTTGAATTTTCTTCAAGTCGCCTCCCATTTTGTTGTTTAGCTGAGCAAACCAATCAGCAATCCAAATCTTCACCTTGCAGCCAGCAGAAGTCAGTTTGTTCACACTGATTGTCTTCATAACTCCCTGTTTAGCAACATAAAAAACCCAAAAATGAATTTGATGAAAATATTCAAATTAGAGGAAAAAACATTTAAAAATAAGAAAGTGACCAAACAATTTAAACCAAGAACTAAGTTCTGAAGAAATCAAGAGAGAAATGAGCTTACCTGTGCAATGTGCATTCTTCCAGAAGGCTCGAAGCCATCATAGCAAATAGGTTGGGGCTTCTTGGATAGAAGATTGACGAGCTCATCTTCTTGTATACACTCTTCTCCAATGCTTCTCACGATACGAAACCTCTCTTCTGCACTCATCCTGATTTTCAAGAACCAAGATGACCATTATCTTCAATGCACAATAAACAATTAAATTGAACTATATATATATATATATATATATATATATATATATATATATATAGACAGATAAAGAGGGCTTACTGGGAGGAAGAGAATGCGGCGGTGTTCGAATCGGAGGAGTTGACAGAAAGAGACTGCATCGGCTCCAATGGCGGGATTTGGTTCTTTTCTGTTGACATAGTTGACAGAGAGGAAATGGAGGCTGAGAAGGAAGAAGGAAAAGTGAATCAGATGGATTGTAAGTTTATTTAAGGATTTGAATTGGAAAGTGTGGTTATTATTTAGAACAGTTGAGTCCAACCCAACGAATGAAAGCAAATAGCCCAAACTCAAAGCAATTAATTCTGGAGAATGTTTTGATCCATATTAATAGCAATGCTTTGAGTTTCACTCGGATAAAAAAATAAACGGGGAATACATAAATTTAGGCTGAGCTTTGTTATTTTAACTTTTTATTATCCTCAGGTTTTTATTTTGACTAGTCTTTTTATGACATGCGGTACACGTTGATTATATTTGTTGTTCAATTGTTTTATGTCATTGCTCACTTTTGCTTATTACTTATACTATTTTGATTTTTTAATAACAAATATTGATTATAACTTTTGTCTTATTATAATATTAAAATAAAATTTCATAGTAGATTAATATAAATATAATGGTTAATTAATAAACAGCAGCATGTATATTTACATACTTCAATTCAATTTATATAGTCATTTATCTAAAATTCATTACAACACCATGTGTACAATTCTACAATATCACCTCATTAATATGTTTCAATATATATATAGATATATAGATATAACTGGTCCAATAAATATATAGGCAGTGAGGGAGATTGACACCACTAAAGCATTCATGAACTCTACTGTCTG
Organism: Jatropha curcas; assembly: GCF_041381405.1. Taxonomy (NCBI): domain Eukaryota; kingdom Viridiplantae; phylum Streptophyta; class Magnoliopsida; order Malpighiales; family Euphorbiaceae; genus Jatropha; species Jatropha curcas. The sequence goes on along the minus strand of NC_143157.1, from coordinate 5,935,444 downwards.
GACATTCTTAATCATCGCAAAGTGAGCAAGTAAAACAGGGGCACTCCCCAATCAGCTATTCATGCAGAATGTGTCCTATAGCACAAAAACATTCTCTTGTTAAAATTTAACTGTCATCACCAGCAAAAGCCTTAGAACTTGAGATGCCATTCCATTTTTATTGATAAATTAGTTCAAACAAGAAAAGAATTACCTGAGATAAATGAAGCGTTATGCCTACTATTCTTTCAATATAAGTTATGAACAAACCCAATTAAAAATTGAATAATTATTACTTGGAAACAGCAAATGTGAGGATACAACAACAAACCCATCAAACATTTTCAACAAATTTCTATGTAAAACCAATAAGAGAGAATATATTTACAAGAGACAGATTTTCGTTTGAAAATACTCTAACTTACGATAGTAACAATAACAATTAAAAAAAAAAAAAGTAAAGAGATCAAGGAAATATCTTGAAGTGATTGGGTATGATTCGGAAGAGTCTCTTTCGAAATGTAGAATTTAAGCAGGTGTCTTTTGGATTTGGGTATTAGTTAGGGTTTTGAACCGCAAGATTGAGGATTGATATTATTTTAAAAATAACGATAAAACAAAGAAACGATCGGTAGTAGGCTATGAAGTGCATCGATTCGGTTTGGTACCGGGTTGAACTGTTCATGTGGGGCCCAAATGCCCCCGTATCTTATATCTAATCACCTCTTTAACCCCTTTTTATTAATCATTCTCCCATTTTCATCCTCTAAAGTTACGGTATTTAACTAAAATTCCTTCCCATTCGAGTTGGGTGTTACATAATATTCAATAAATAATTCATTCTCTAATTATCCAATTTGATTTAAGAGCTTCTAATATGTCCTACCACATAAATGTACCTTTTAGTATGAAAACGGTTAAAACTTTTATGTTCTTTAAGCTTTACATTTCATAATCTTCAATATTTATATGCATTGACATGCGATTCACGTTGACATGCGATTCACGTTGATTTTCATCGTCATATACTCGTTTAATTTTTTTTTATTTATATAATATTGAAGTGCAAATTTTTATTTAGATTAAAATAAATATAATGAATATTTTTTTAACATATCTTACAATGTAACATCTAATTGAAAAGAAAATAATATTTTTGCTTCTCTATATATTTAATAAAAAAATATAATTTTATTATTAATTAATTATATAAGATAACGAAAAATTTGAATTTATCATAGGCAAAATATTTTATAATTTGGCGATGCTACAACATTAATCTAATAAATCAATACTTCCTATATAGCCACAATATAAAACATAAATTTGATCTTCACATCAATTTTTTGTCAAATAAAGTTAAGTTGAAATTTCATCAATAATATTTAATATTTTAGACTCTATATGTTTTACACAAAATCTAAAAATAAATTATTTAAAGTTCCATATAGACATCAATGTGCAAACAATAATATTGGTAATGGAATATCTTCCTCAAGTTTATAGATAGACATAAATGAGATTAAATTCAAAAATTTCAAAGTACTGTATATTTATTTAAGGAAATATTTAGAAAACAATTAAAAATCTCAAATGTCTAATTATTTTTATAACTATTTTAAAAAAATGCATTCAATTAAATCATAGAAAATTAAATAAAATTCTATAAGTTTTTTTAAAAAAAGTAGAATAAAATATTAAATAAAAAGAGAGCTCGTGAATTTTCTTTTTATTTCATCTTTAATATATAAAAGCTGAAAATAAAAATGATAGCAAATATGCCTAAATAGCTATTTTTTCATTAATTCAAAATTTTATAGCTTATTTTTTTCAAAAAAAATTCATTAGACTGTAAGAGAAAAAAATTTTCTTATTTGATATATTACTTAAATACTATAACTCCATAATTTTTTTTTTAAATTAGAAGTATAAAAAAATTTAAATTACAATAATGTGTAAATAATCTAAATAAGTCTAAATCAAAGAAAAAGAATATAATTAAAAATATTATTTTAATTTCATTTTATTTAACTAATAGAGCCTAATAATAAATTATTTAACCATATTTTAAAAAATTCAGAACATAATAAATTAAAAGAATTTAAGTTTCATTTTCAATAATTAAATTAAGATTTTCAATTTACCTCCTAGAAAGTAATATCACGTGAGAACCTACAATTAAGAACATCAAAATCTATTACTTATAAAAATTATTAGACAATAATGCTGCAAGATCAAATACAAAATATAAATATACATATTTTCTTGAATTAAAATGCATAAAAAATAAGTAAAAGGATATTCAAAAGGATAAACGGAACCTATTTTCTCAACTTAAAAGGCATAAAAATATATAATTAAAAGGATCTTCAAAACGATAAATGGACATATTTTCTACAATTAAAATACATTAAAAATCTAACTAAAAATATTTTTATATTAAACTAAGACTAGTATAGAAAATCTCATTATTCCCCCCTCTATTCCCATATGTATATATAATATTAGTCTTTTTATGATGTGCGTTGCACGTTAACTCTACTCTTTATTCATATTTATTCAATTTTTTTTATCATTGCTTACTTTTACTTATTATTTATATTCGTTTTTGTTTTTTGATATTAAATATTGATTATAATTTTTGTCTTATATTATTTAGATTTTTATAATGTTAAAACAAAATTTTCATATAAAATTAATGTGAATGTAACTTTTAATTAATAAAACAACAATCTATACATACACAAACTTTAGTTCAATTCATATCATCATTTATCTAAAATTCTATAATATCACCTAATAAATACGTTTCAACATAGAGATATATAAATATAACAATAAACTATTATGTATATTTTAAATTAACATTCAACTACTTGTCATCCCACATGCATACGTTCATTTTATTTAAAATAAATGGTAAAAATTTAAAAATTTTGAAATGCTTAATTATGTGTATTCTATTTGAAAATTTATTTTTAAAATATATTTAATCAAATTATACAAACATAAAGAAAAAAAAGAATATTATAAAGAATATAATTTTTATTTTTTATATCTCTTCTAAATAAAATATTTTAAATTATAATAAAAACATAATGGAGTATTTAAAAAATAAAATTTTCAAATGTCTCATTATTATATATATTTATTAAAAAATAAATTTTAAAAAGATAAAACTTGAAATTTTGAAATGGTTAATTGTCACGACCCGTTTCCGTGGGCCGGACCGGCACTAGGACCCAGGTAAGCTTAAGGCCCCCGAGGCCCGTAGTAAGCCTGAAATACTCGAAATTTACTATCTCAATAGAATTTTAACATTCAGCCCATATGATTATGAAAAATAAACCTCAAGATTTTATTATTTCTCGGCCCAAGTTTATCTTCTACAACATTCCATAGTTCGGGCCCAATTTATAATACATCACATTCTAATATGGCTTACAGAATTATTTTGTCTATGTTAATTCACGACTAAGTATATGTAAATCCTACAACTACGGAGTCACTAACTCTTTGGTATACATAGCTTTTTATACACATAATTACATAGTGAAATAATTATGGAACTAGGAAAATTTCTCTATTGCCCTGCGCCGAAGAAACATAGCCTAAGTCGGATTAAAGAAAAACCTACTTCCTGAAAAATCAAACAAGGCATGTGAGTTTTCTAAGGAGTAATAATTATTGCACAACACACGCAGTCACACAAATGTGTAAATATATCAATCTAGTCATCCGACTAGTATACGCAGTCAATCACACAAATGACATGTCACCAGCACTCACAAACAATATCACCTTCAAATAATCACATCACGTGGAAATTAGTCAGTGGAGTCACCGAACCCCCGATTTGCAGTCCTCCCACATGGCTCATCCTTTCACGTGTGCACTAGGGAGCCGATCCCCCATACTGGCCGACCGGTCTAATCCTCACTTGACCAGCCCTCTCATTGTTTTTCCATTCTCTCTTTTCTTTCCCATACCAACAGGAGGCAACCCGGTGGTCTCCATCCAATCTAGATCATCAAGCGCTCACAACAGGAGGCCACCCTGCGGGCTGCAATCAAATCTAGATTTTCAGGTGCTCAACAACAAGCGGCCATCCTGTGGTTTCAGAATAAACAGAATTATCAGGTGCACACGGGGGCGCCGATCTCCCATTTACCAGGCTAACAGAAACAGAATCAGGATCCATATAACAGAATCAGAATATAACAGAAATCAGAATCAGGATCCGTATAACAGAAACAGTCTCACAAACCCATGGTGACCCACTTCATCCCAACTCCACACAAACAAAGCATAGCATAAACACAACACAATTAATCAAACATTGCAATTAAGTGCAGACATATTGATCAGTTGGACAACGTAATGCAATGCACAACTAGACAACCATTCTCAAGTGCAATTAAATAAATAATAAATAATAGTAAGAATAAACAAACAATAAAATAAATTATAATAATGAAAATAAATAAATAATTGAATAATTCAATGAATAATAATGAAAATAATTAAATAATTAGAGCACTCTATTTAATATTTATTAAGTTATAGAATTAATCTAAATAAACTTATTAATTATGTCATTACTTAAACTAGTCTAAGTTCTATCGAAATTTCGGCAGCACCTCCCCTAAAAATTGGACTATCTACCTGCTCAAATATCGCAATATTATATATATTTATCAATCAATGTACACAGCCCATCCGTCGGGCAATCAACAATTTAAGTCCCATCCTCCTTTTAGTACAAGTATGTCAACGTTCACTAAATAAATCTACAAATTATAATAACCTACAACATGTTCCAATGATTGTATTAATTGTCCTCTAACTAATTATCAAATAAATGTACACTTTATAAATAAAACTTGCGTCGATAAGTTAAATTCTAAACTAGCCACTAAAAATCAATGCTAACCTAAATAAAAATTCAATATATATATATATATATATATATGTATATTTCTACGTTAGTATATCTAAAAGGGCACCCGTTACCTGAAATAGCTGCTGCCCACCAAGAGAAATAGCTTCAACTTGACTTAAACTTATATACAGTAAACAACTAACTCATTTCCCATCAAAATTTAAACTTAACAACAACATATAATTCATATCAAAGCAAAAACTCAAGGGAAAAGCTGAAATGGTCGCTGCCATCTAAAGTTTCCAACTTCTTTCGCCAAAACCTGCTGTAAACTAAATAATTGATTCATATAGGTAAGACTTCAGTTTATAGTTCAATTAAAGCTTCATTTTCCTCCATTTTGGCATACCTCTACCATTTCCATTTTAATTAAAGCAAATCCAAGATCAAATTGTTTATCTAGCAAGAATAATATTATCGAGCACTAACTGACCTTAGCTCAAGTATTGGTAATTTAATTGTTGTAAAATTTATGCTATGCTTATACTTAGGAATTATACTAAATTTATACATTATATTATAGTTAACAATGTCTCTTAAAAATTCTAAGTTAACATGTATAGATATAGCTAGATTTCTCATTCCTAGACCAAAACTGTTAACCATAATAACCCACTCAACTTCATCAAGAAACTCAAATAATAATTCCTAAGTAGCTATGCTTATATAATTCCTGAGCAAAACACTGACAGTAGCTAGAAATGTACATTCTTATACCCATATTATTTAATTCATGATACCCCTTAAATAAAATTTAAAGGAACTATAAACATATTATAAATGGTTAGAATTTAATTACCTAGTTAAACAATTAGCGTCGAAAAAATGAATTTTCCGGTTAGGATGACCGGAAACAGCTCCAGCTATCTACATTTGCCCCCTGCCGGAGTTGAGGAAGACGGTAGCCGGTGGAGTCGCCAGAGGTGTTAGAAGGTGTAACCAGCCAGCCCTTGACTGGTTTCGCCGGAAATAGCAAAGAAGATCGGCGAGTCGACTGTCCCGATCGCCTAAGACCGCATCTCGCAGCTCCTTAGTTTGCTGCTCTAGCCTGAGGCAACAGAGTGAGGGGAAAGAGAGCGGCACGGGAACGGCAGCGGGAGGCGATGGGAATGGCGCTGGCTTCAGGTGATCGGAAAGGCAAAAGGGAAAGGGGGAGGGGGTGGAGGTCGCGCACATGGCGCTGGCGCCCGGAAGAAGAAGGGAAAAGAGAAAAGGAAGGAAAAGAAAAGAAAAAAAAATCTTGGGGCTTCTAGACCATTCCGATTCGATTCGAACCGGTTTGGTCTAATTCAATGTCTTGGCTCGATTTGCTTGGTTCTCGGGTTTTTCACTTGGTTTTCCAATTATTCGTGTGGTTTTCGAAAAATCAATTTGATTTCTGAATCCGATTCAATTCATTTGATTATTTTAATTAAGTTCCGTAACATTTCCTCCTTTAACCAAAATAAAATATAAAAATAAAAATAAACTATAATTAGTAAGGAGATTTGTTTTTAGGGTAAATATATATATATTAATCGCTGGGATTTTATATTATTTCTCGAAAACTTTAACTGTTTACGATTCGAAATTTTCGACATTTTGTTTGGGCTTGGGCCCAACTCATAAAACTTTGGGCTCAAATTAGAATTGCTCGATCTATACAACCCATACTATCAAAAATTTAGATTTTTGATTTAATAAAAATTCCTAAGTTTTGAAAATAAAAATTCGGGATATTTCATTAATTTTCTATATGTATTTATTTTTAAAAAAACTAGTTCTTTTTATGACGTGCGATGCACGTTGACTATACTCCTAATTATATACTGATTTTTTATACTCATTTAGCTTTTTTATTTATATAATTAAAATAGAATTCTTATTTAGATTGCAATAAATACAATGGTCAGTACAATATTTTTTTAATTATATGTCTTGAACTGTAATATCTCATTGAAAAAAATGATATATTTGTTTCTCCTTTTAAAATAGCAATTGAAATATGAAAATGTCATTTATATTATCTTCAACATACTTGTTCATATAGTTTTTATTATACATTGTTTGTTTTTATTTTTTTGTTTAAGTACCAACTTAATTTATAAAAATCATCATATAGCTTTTATTTTACATTTTATAATTAACTTCCATGTTTTGTTAATAGCTTTAACTATAATCTCTTTTAGTAAATAAATATACTTTAACAATAGAATAAGAAATTAATCTAATAAATCAAACTAAATATTTATAAATAATAATATTTTTATTTTTATTTTTTTCCAATTAAAATCATGAAATCATTTAAAAATTTATTGATAAAATTATATTCCTTAATAAAAAGAATAAGATTTGAATTAAATAAGATATCAATATAATCAATCAAATTGAAGATGTTTAAAAATAATATCTTTTATCTTATTTTTTGGCCAGCCAAATTAAAGTGCAATTTGTAATTAAAGAAATTTAACCACACAATTTATTTTTTTATTTTTTTCCAATTAAAATCATGAAATCATTTTAATCAAATTAGAGTGCAATTTGTAATTATTTGTTTGGATCTATTATTTTAATTAATTATATTAATTAGTATATGCTTTAATTAAATTTGGTGGAAAAGATCGGATTATTCCAAAGCTTTAATTAAATATGATCTCATGGTTCCATAGTTCTCTTTTATTATTATTATTATTATTATTATTGCAAAGCTATTGTGATGGAGGTCCATCTAGCCTAGCCTTACAAGTTGTCCTAGACATGGGCCTTGGTCTTGATTCCATTAGTGAAGTTGATGAAGACAGTCCAAGTGAAGATGAGCTTGGTGGGAGTGACATGTTCAATCTGAAGCTACAGCTCCTTTTAGGGCCATTTGGGTTCCTTCAAACCATCATCTTTGAAGACAACAATCAAGGAGCACTTGGTTGATCATTGACTATGAATTCCAGCTCATTTGTGTTGTTTTCAAACTTAGTTAGGTGTTCTTTGAATTGTGCCTTTGAATGAGTTTTTTCAAACTTAGTTAGGTGTCCTTTGAATTGTGCCTTTGAATGAGTTTTTTCAAACTTAGTTAGGTGTCCTTTGAATAAGTTGTTTTCAACTTAGTTAGGTGTATCTTTGAAAGTGTTGTTTTCAACCTAGTTAGGTGTCCTTTGAAATTGTGTCTTTGAACAACACATTCAAAGGGAGTTTATGGCTATCTCTTGTTTCCCTATATAAAGGGATTTTGTGTACTTTGAAAGATAGATTTTTTGAATAACAAGAAAGTGTTAATCACATTTGGGTTTTATTAGTTTCCAAAAACTATTGGGTTTTGTTTGTTTCCAAAAACAATCATCTATCTTTTTTTTTAGGTACTGTAGCACGGATGCTTCTGAGTTCCTGTAGCACTCGATGCTTCTGAGTTCCTGTAGCAAGTTACTGTAGCACTCGTGTTTCTCTATCAAAACCATAGCCCTTTCCACCACGCCATCAGTTGGTATCAGAGCCAACAATCTTACCTTCTTTCACTTTCATTTGTTTTCAAGTTATGCTTAATAACCAACAAGCATCTCTTAACAAAGACAAACAAGTCATGTTAGAAGATCAAGATCTAGCCTCAGCAATTGAGAAAATAAGGTTGGAAATGGAAGTTCTTAAGGCCAAGAATGAAGCCTTAGAAACACTCATCCAAAATACTCCCCCAAATACCCGAAGTCCTCATGAAGAGGAACTGACTAATGAAGATTTCAATGGAGAGGACCAACACCTTGTGTTGGGACGTGGAGGTTTTAGAGGGAGAGGGAGAGGATTGTTTCATGGAGGATTTGGCCAAGGGGCAAGGCGTTTGCCACCACCCATCCGTGTTGAAAGACAAGAAGAATCTTTCAACTATAAAATCGAATTACCTGAATTTCATGGTAAGATCGATGCTGATGCCTATCTTGAATGGATATACTCAATGGAGAGATCCTTTGAACTGAGGGAGGTGTCCGAAGACAAAAGAATGAAGCTTGCTGCTATGAAGTTGAAGGGATATGCTGCCCTTTGGTGGGATAATTTGCAAAAACGAAGGATGAGGGAAGGGAGGCCTCAAATTACTCAATGGGATAGGATGAAAGAAGAGATGAATGCGGTGTTCTTGCCACCCCATTATAGACAGAAAATGATTGAGAAAATGTTGAGCCTCAAACAAGATACTAAACTCGTGGAACAATACACCATGGAATTTAAGGAATTTTTATTGAAGTGTGAGGTCGAGGAGACCGAGGAGCTGATCATGGGGCGTTTTCTCCAAGGCTTGCGATTCGACATCCAAGACATGGTAAGCTTCTACCCTTATGAATCTCTTATTGAATTGAAGAGATTAGCACTAAGAAGTGAGACAAGTTTGAAGCATTCACACCAAAACAAAACCAATATCAGACCTTATAACTACAAACCGAGCTCTAGTAACCCCAATTCTGCCCCTATCAAGACCACATACACACCCTCACCAAAACCCCCTCTTAAAAACACTTCCAACACACCAAGAAATACCCAATCTGTCCCACCATCCAAAAATACCTCTAAGAATGCTTTGAAATGTTTCAAATGCCAAGGGTATGGACTCTTCCAATCTGAATGTCCTTCAAGGAAAGTAATGACCCTTAGAGAGATAGAGGAGATTGAGGAAGAAATATACCATGCTGATTTTGTTGCAGTAAATAGTGAATTGAATGTTGATGAGGGAGATATGCTAGTTTGTGATGCAATGGAAGATGGGGAGTGTTTAGTGATGATCCGTATTTTGAATATTGAAAAGAATGAGGAGGATTGGAGGAGGAAATCCCTGTTTCACACTAGATGTTTGACAAAAAATAAATTGTGTGAAGTTATTATTGATAGTGGTGCATGTGAGAATGTTGTATCCAATGAAATGGTTGCGAAGTTGGGACTGAAAACCGAGCCAATTGACAACCCTTATATGTTGGCTTGGCTGAATTCTGAGCATGAAATTAAAGTCACTAAGAAGTGCCTAGTTCCTTTTGCAATTGGGCAATACGTGGATGAGGTGAGCTGCCATGTTATCCCAATGACAGCTTGTCACTTGCTTCTTGGGAGACCTTGGTTGTATGATAAGGATGTGCAACACCAAGGAAAGGCCAATACTTACACCTTTTTCCATAAGGGTAACACCATCTTACTCACACCGTTACTACCCGAGAAGAGAAAGAAGAAAAGAGAAGTTGGAATGGTTGGATTGTTATCCAATGATGAGAAGAGTGAGATCATGGAAGGGCTACCCAGCTATTTTCCAATTGATGTGGAGGATGAGTCCAAACAGAATCATGTGATTCCAAAAGAGGTACAGTTTCTTATTAGAGAGTTTGAGAGAGTTTTCCCAAACACTTTACCTATCGGTTTGCCCCCTCTAAGATCAATACAACATGAGATCAGTTTTGTTCCGGGAGCTCAAATTCCTTATAAGCACTCCTATAGAATGAGTCCTAAAGAGAGTGATGAATTACAAAAGCAAGTTGATGAATTGTTAAAGAGAGGCTTTATAAGGGAGAGTGTTTCTCCTTGTGTTGTGCCAGCCTTTGTTGTTCCTAAAAAGAATGGCAAGTGGAGAATGGTGATAGATTCAAGGGCTGTTAACAAGATAACGATCAAGTACAGGTTTCCTATTCCAAGGCTTGATGATATGCTTGATCGATTGCATGGAGCTTCAATTTTCTCAAGGATTGATCTTGCAAATGGATTCTACCAAATTCGTGTTAGAGAAGGTGATGAGTGGAAGACAGCCTTCAAGACCAATGACGGGCTGTATGAATGGTTGGTCATGCCTATGGGACTCTCTAATTCACCTTCCACATTTATGCGACTCATGAATGAGGTACTCAAACCTTTTCTTAACAAATTTGTGGTGATATACTTTGATGATATTCTGATCTTTAGTACTAGTTTACATGAGCATTATATGCATTTGAGACTTGTTTTTGAGGTTTTGGACCGTGAATCGTTGTATGCTAATGTAGAGAAGTGTCATTTTTGTGATAGCACCATTAGTTTTTTGGGGTATGTATCTAAAGATGGTATAAGTATGGATTCTGAAAAGGTCAAGGCCATTGTTGATTGGCCTATTCCAAACAATCTGTTTCAAGTAAGGAGTTTTCATGGGTTTTGTTCTTTTTATAGGAGATTCATTAAAGGTTTTAGTACTATAACAAGTCCTATAACAGACTGCATGAAAAAAGGGGTGTTTAAATGGACACCTCAAGCCACTCTTGCTTTTAACACTTTAAAGAATGCAATGACAAAAGCTCCTGTTTTGGCCTTGCCTAATTTCAACTTACCTTTTGAATTGGAGTGTGATGCTAGTGGGGTTGGGATAGGGGCTGTTTTGAGTCAAGAAGGCAAACCTATTGCATTTTTTAGTGAAAAATTGAATGAGTGTAGGAGAAAATATTCTGCCTATGATCTTGAGTTCTATGCCTTGATTCATGCTCTAAGACATTGGAGTGCATATTTGTTGGCTAACTCTTTCATCTTATTTACTGACCATCAAGCTCTCAAATACATACAAAGTCAAGCTAAGTTAAGCAAGAGACATGCATCTTGGGTTGAATACATGCAATCCTTTGATTTTGTAGTGAAGTATGGGGATGGTCCAAGTAATAGAGTGGCTGATGCATTGTCTAGGAGATATGAGGTTCTTAGTACCATGTATGCTCATGTAATAGGATTTGAGAATATTAAGACCTTGTATGAGAGTGATGGGGATTTCGGTCAAATTTGGGAGAGAGTTAGGAAAGATGGTGCATTTAGGGACTTCACTATTCATGATGGTTATCTTTTCAAGCTTGATGCTGTTTGTGTTCCTCAAAGCTCTTTAAGGGAAGCAATTCTTAAGGAAGTCCATGGTGGAGGCCTAGCCGGTCACTTTGGAAGAGACAAAACCTATGAATTGGCAAGCAAAACTTTCTATTGGCCAAAGATGTGGAAAGAGATTTAAAGACTTGTTGAGGGTTGTAATACTTGTAAGCAATCCAAGATGACCTTACAAGCTCACGGACCATACATGCCTTTGCCGATTCCAAGCTCATCATGGGAAGATGTAAGTATTGATTTCATTGTTGGCTTGCCGAGAACAAGACGAAATAATGATTCCATTATGGTTGTAGTAGATAGATTCTCAAAAATGGCTCATTTTATTGCTTGTAACAAAACTAATGATGCATCTCATATTCTGAATTTGTACTTTGAAAATGTTGTAAAACTCCATGGAATTCCTAGGAGCATAGTAAGTGATAGGGATGTCAAGTTTTTGAGTCATTTTTGGAGGCATTTGTGGGCAAGGTTAGGAACTACCTTGAAGTTCAGTACGGCTTTTCATCCTCAAACAGATGGACAAACAGAAGTGGTCAATCAAAGCTTAGGCAACATTTTGCAAAGTTTGCTAAAGGGGAAAGTAAAGAATTGGGATTCTTTGTTGGCTCATGCTGAATTTGCTTACAACAGTTCGAAAAGTAAGACCACTAATTTTACTCATTTTGAATTAGTTTATGGAGCTAATCCACTTGTTCCTCTTGATTTGAGCAACGCACACTCTAGTATCCCCTCTAACTTAAAGGCCGAGGACAGAGCTACTAAAATTGTCAAACTCCATGCTAGAGCAAAAGCACATATTGAGAAGAAGAATGAAGCCTACAAGATGCAAGCCAAGCTAAAACCTGTTGTGGAATTTAAAGAAGGTGACTTAGTGTGGGTTCACTTAAGGAAGGAATGATTCCCTTCTAAAAGAAAGAATAAACTTATGCCCAAAGCCGAGGGTCCTTACAAGATCATCAAGAAGGTAAACCAGAATGCTTACAAGATAGAGCTGCCTCCGTCTTACAAGATTTCCAACACCTTCAATGTAAGTGACTTAGCCAAATACAAGGAAGACACCATGTCAACTTCTGACCAAGTTGAAACTTTTCAAGAAGGGGAGAATGATGGAGGTCCATCTAGCCTAGCCTTACAAGTTGTCCTAGACATGGGCCTTGGTCTTGATTCCATTAGTGAAGTTGATGAAGACAGTCCAAGTGAAGATGGGCTTCGTGGGAGTGACATGTTCAATCTGAAGCTACAGCTCCTTTTAGGGCCATTTGGGTTCCTTCAAACCATCATCTTTGAAGACAACAATCAAGGAGCACTTGGTTGATCATTGACTATGAATTTCAGCTCATTTGTGTTGTTTTCAAACTTAGTTAGGTGTTCTTTGAATTGTGCCTTTGAATGAGTTTTTTCAAACTTAATTAGGTGTCTTTTGAATTGTGCCTTTGAATGAGTTTTTTCAGACTTAGTTAGGTGTCCTTTGAATAAGTTGTTTTCAACCTAGTTAGGTGTATCTTTGAATGTGTTGTTTTCAACCTAGTTAGGTGTCCTTTGAAATTGTGTCTTTGAACAACACATTCAAAGGGAGTTTATGGCTATCTCTTGTTTCCCTATATAAAGGGATTTTGTGTACTTTGAAAGATAGATTTTTTGAATAACAAGAACGTGTTAATCACATTTGGGTTTTATTAGTTTCCAAAAACAATCATCTATCTTTTTTTTTAGATACTGTAGCACGGATGCTTCTGAGTTCCTGTAGCAAGTTACTGTAGCACTCGTGTTTCTCTATCAAAACCATAGCCCTTTCCACCACGCCATCATATTGTGATCTTTTAGTTCCCATGATTGAAAGCTACTATTGTAAATTGTCTTATGTTTTGATTTTGGATGTTGGGCAATTGTTTGCTGCAACAATTTTGAAGTTTGATTGCACTTATACTTATAAATTAATCTCTTTACTTGTTAATTTATATCGGTTTGTTTTATATTATTTGGTACATATATATCCATATGGGTATAAATCTTGTCATTTATGCATTAACTATAACAATGATATTATAGTTATGTGGGATTTAATATTTAATTGGCTCTTAAATTTATTTAATTCAAATTGCTAATAGAATCAATTATTTAACTTTTAGTTACATAACAAAAATCTCTATTATTATTATTATTATTATTATTTAATATAATTACTTTATTCTATTATAGTACTTAATTAAATTTATGGCCCTTAATATTACGTGCAAGAATTGTTCATTACTGATACTAGATCTTGAAATGCATTTGGTTGTTGTGAATCTTGGAGATCAAGAATCTAAGCAAAATATTGCAAAGACAACAAATTTCCTTTATTGGATATTTGATAATTAAAAATTCGTTTATTTTTGGAATGATTTAAAAGAAAGGTACAATTATCAAAGATTCATCAATCAATTTATAGTTGCAAAACTCGTGAAACTATCAGTTATGATAAGTTTCACAATATTATAATTATTATTTTATTATTGTTATCCATTGACATATATTATCCATGTCGTACAAATTTTGAGATTTGTTCATTTACTTCTAAATATGATTAAGATATTGTCGCTATTATGTTTACAGCTTATATTAGCAATTGATCTAGAATCATCAATAATATTTATATCTCGAATATACTTCTGAAGTGGCAATATTGAGAAATATATTTTAAGATATATTTTGGATTTTTCATATCTGTTATGTCATTGAGCAAAATAAAGAATTTTAATAAAGATCATAAGGCCACCCAATTGGATTTTAATTCATTCCTTGAAGTGAATGAGATAACATATATGAAAGCAGCAAGATCTACCCAACTAGATCTTATGCATTTTCTGAAGTGAATGCAATAACATATAATATTGCGTAATGTACAATGAAAAAGATATATTTATCGTTGGGAGTATTAATAAGGTCATAGTTGAAGTAATGATCTTGACAATTATGGTGACCACATAATTAAGAATAAATTTGAGTACCAGAAGTGGTATAAATAAGGTGACATGTACAAATACTGACTATGTACTTGTTGTACACCAAAATATTAAAAGGCGAATTTGGCCTTAGTAGTAAAAAATATTTAAAAGCTCCGGAAGAGCAAGTATTACTACTTAGAGGAATGGATTTTATACATAATGCATCATTCCAAAGATATTTATCAAAATGGAAGTTTACAAATCTAAGTACTTATATTATTTGGTATGATCGGTTGGACCATCCCAATCAATGATGCAAAAAAGGAAAATTTGATTCTTATGTGGATATTTATTGAAGAACCAGAAGTTTCTTCAAATTTATTAAATTATTCATGCTTAGTTTGTTCTCAAAATAAATTAATTATTGAGCAATCACCAAGAGTCCAAATTGATTTGTTTGTATTTTCTTGAATATATAAAGGGAAATTATTGATCAATTTATTTGAATATTTATGGAAGCATCCAAAAGATAGTTGCATGATTATTATTAACTTGCAACCTAAAGTTTGCAAAGATCATTGTCAACATGCAATCTAAAGTTTACAAAATTATTTGTGCAAATAATTTGATTAAGTACACATGTAACATCCCTTCTCGGTCCACCCGTTAACCCGAATGAACCGAACCGAGACGCTACAATCTGGTTGAACCTAAGTCCTTTCAGGCTGATATCCTTATGTATGCCGAATATTATATCATGATGTTACTTTCTACATTAGTAATATATAGAAATGTACTTAATATTTACAAGACATTATACTAGTGTCCAAAATGAAATGGGCCCAACTAGGTGCCCTGTACAAGCCATGATAAGTATAGACAGAACCAAAATATCAAAATGAGTAACTACCCTGAAGACTGGGTCTGCCAAAGATGAACTGCAGCAGTTGTAAGATGACTCTCTATGTTCCAGTTCCAACCTACGAGTTAAACAAGTAACTCGTTGAGCAAATAAAACTCAGTGGATATCTCAACGTATAAAGAAACATGTAAGCACACACATATATATAAATAAACATGTAAGCACACATATCATAATACTTCCATTATCATACTTGCTGTTCATTATGCTGTATGACTTATGCAATTTTTAGTTAATATAACTGTATGGCTCCATAAGGTTAGAGTGAAACCAAAGTGGTAAGAAGAACTGTATGAAACTGGATGAATACTGTATGACTAGGCTGCTATGGCCCATATATAATTATATCCACTCAACGGCCTGTAGCAGAAGTACCAAACTGTATGGGGCGCAGATCTGCTATCCTATGTCGCGACATAGCCTTATCTACGTGGTTTCTACCTAACCTCAATGGAGCATATTATCGGTATGTCAATAGTATAAAACAAAAGCATATTAACTGCTTCATAAATTCATAAAACATACTGTTTACCTGTATGCTGATAGCCTCGCAAAGCGGGCAACTTGTGTTATGTTAGTTTCACATCATTTGCATGATTGCATTTTGTTTTGATACATTTGCTCGTGTTGTCTTTTTGTTTAAAATGATTGTAGGAATACAATTTGAGCAAAGGAATACAATTGCATAGAAAAAGAGGTCCAAAAGGCATCAGAACACAAGTCGCAAGCGCGACATTAACATTCGTGAGCGCGAGAAGCAGACAAGAGAGTCAAAGAGTTTACAGGCACAAATCGCGAGCGCAACATGCAATTCGCGAGCGCGAGAAGCACACAAGAGAGTCAGAGAGTTTACAGGCACAAATCGCGAGCGCGAGTCATATTTCCAGCTTGCACAGTTTGTACTATTTTGGTCATATCTCTCAATTTATAACTCCGATTTAGGTGATTCAAAAACCCACGGACAGCTAAAACATAGAGAAACAAATAACTCTTCTGTACCACTTCCTAATTCCATCATTAAATAGGGTCAAAATCAGGGTGAAGTTACTGGTCAGTTCTCCAACAAACCTGTTTCAGCATGAACTCAATATCTACTTCATTTAGTCATTTCATCCCATGTTTTCTCACCATTTCCAGTCTTCTTACTCAACATTCAACAACATCTCTTCTCATTATCAACACACTACACAAATTCTCATGAAAGAAAATGTGTTAAATTAAAAGAGATATCAAACCTTCACTTAAAAAACTTGAAATCTTCTTCTTAGCTTCCTTTTTTTCTACCTTTGAGCTCACCTCTCCTATACATAAGAACTCCTATGAATAATCTAAAATATCACTAAATGACTAAATTATGAAATTCAAGAAATTTTACTTACTTGGATAGAATAGAGGTTGAATTTAATGCTTGAATACCATTAAAATTGATGAAGATAAAGATGAAGACGGTGGAGAAAGGAAGGTGAGTAAAGGAGATGAGGAGATGAAGATAAGGATGAAGAAGGGAAAATGAAATGGAAGTCTCGGGAAAGCTCCACTATAGCAATGATTTTATGTGAAAAATTACCAAATAGTACCTATATTTTCAATGGGTTACAATTTAATACCTAAACTTGATATTTTAGTGCAAGGAAGTCCTAATCCTTATACTTTGATCTTTTTGCCTCATTCAAGTAAGTCCACTTCTTTTCATTATTATTGTACATCCCATACTACCCCACTCTGAACTCTAATGGCTCGAACCGGGTTTTGATTCAGCCCGACTCAACTTGACTCTATGCAATGACTCGATTCAGTAGGATGTCACAACACAATTTTCAAATTATGCTATTAAGCTAATTTATCTTGAGAATGATGATGAATTTATACATCAAGCCTTTAATGATAACTAAATGTGTCAATTGAAACAATTATGGGGCAACCTATTGTTGCTTTTATTTTTATTTATGCTCAACATGATTTAGTATAATCATTTATTAAATGGTTGCAATTAATTATAAGACAATTATTATGAGAATACAGCTCTCTATTTTTATAGAGGGACATATTATTGTACGTAATAGTATTTACTCGAATCAGACAAATAAGTTGTCATAAATTCTCCCTTTTATAATTGGTTTTGGATTAGGAACCAAATATTACCTATTGAGGAATTTTTAAATGTGCAACAAATATTTTAATTGCTCCACCACAATGCACTAAGATGGGTCCTCATAGGAGGTTGGAAAATATGTCGGATATGAATTTACTTTTATGATTAAATATGTATAACTTTCAAATAATAAAGTTATTTGTGGCCAAATTTGCTAATTGTTATGGATCCCGACATTAGGAGGAGAAAATAAGCAGCTAGAAGAATAATGGATTGGAAAAGAATTATCATTATTATATCTTGATCCTCATACAAGGCAGTGTGAATTTAAAAGCTTAAAAGATAATACATTTAGAAAATATTGCAAATTAGTTACCAGATATATTTATTGATCCAAAAAGAGATAATTAAATCTCACATACTAGCTACAAATTGCTCCTATTAGAAATAAAGTCCCTAAAGGACAAACTACCTATGCTAATGAGTCTAAGGCACGCATGAAGCGTGGTAGACTAATCGGTTCCAAGGATAAAAATCCTAGAAAAGGAAATGAGCAAATATTCAAGATGGTCAAATTCTAGAAGTGCAAATTGTGGAAGAAGTTCCTAGACATGACTCATAAGTTTTCCAAAGAAACTCAGGAACCTGAAATCAATAAAGATTATGAAATCTCTATAAATTATGTCATGTCATGACAAGTATAGAACCGATATAAAAATAAATGTCGACGGTAAATATAGCATTTGAAATTGCGAAAAGCAATGAGGATCTTGAGCATATAGTCTATTGGAGAATAAAGACATAAAATTGATTGGCAAGAATAGGATGATGCTTGTGGCATTTTATTTACTTCAAAAGTAAACTTTAAAATTTTAATATAGGCATCAAGAGATGTCAAACCACTAGAATACAAATATGTATTTGTGCGAAATTAAAATGAGTTCATGAGATATAAAGCAAACTTGTTGCACAAATTTTTTGCAAAGAACTGACATTTATTACGAGGATAAATACCATTATTCGGTGGATGTAAATATAATTTGATATTTGATTAACCTGACAATCTATGAAAATTCGAAATGCGTCTAATGAGTTAATGGCCGACTATTTATACGCTAACTTAATGTAAGTATCTGTATAAAAATCTTGAAGGATTCTAATTGCTTGAAGTATAAAGTTAAATTTTCGAGAAATTTATTCAACTAATATTATAGAGCTCTATATGGATTAGTAGATAATGATGTCCATGAAATATTGAAAAAGTATTCGAAGCAAGCAAATCAAGATCGCAAGAAATATATTCATGATTTCTATATAGAATAAAAAATCTCAATACATACAGTATAATCGCCTTAATGATATTTATGGCTGAGAAAATATTATATTATTTTATAATTATATTGCATTTATGATATTCTTCTGTTGAAAGTCACATGCTTTCATACTTTTGATATTTACTTTATATACTATTACGAGTAAGGTGATCTCTTGATTAATAAATATTTGTTGAAAGAATATTATAATGATATTACGATACGTTCATGAATTTTTTTATTTATTTTGAATATGAATTTATTAATATTTGGTTCATGAACATTATTGGAACTCCAGAAGAGCTTTCAAAAATTATAGTTTTTCTTAAAGGAATGACTTGAGATGAAAGACATTGGGAATATAAAGTTTTATCTTGGCCTGATGATCGAGCATTTCATAAATGAAAATTTATCTATGAATCCATATATTTAAGTTATTAAAATAATTTTATATGAATCTCAATGACTTTGAGGTTACTTGATAAGAAAATTATCATTTTTCAACTTTGAGAAAATTATGAAAAACTTATTGGTGGTGAAATACCATATCTTAGTGTAATAAAGACACTAATGTATCTTGCTACTCATATGACTAGATACAAACATTTTTTATAAACTTTATTTGCAATATATATTTCTTCTTGAATATGAAGAAATTAAATAGAGTTAAATATGTATTTTGATATCTCCATGACATATGATATATACGAGATATATTATAACTAACATGAGAGGAAGTAAATACGCAATGTATTCTTTTTCCCTTTAATCAAAATTTTTTTCCCACTGGATTTTCCTAGTAAAGGTTTTTAATGAGGCAGTATTTCAACGCATATTGAAGAAAATAATAATATACTCTTTTTCCTTCACTGAGATTTTTTTTCCATAGGGTTTTTTCTTTGTAAGGTTTTAACGATGTATATTCATTGAAGAATGGATATCCAAGGGAGAGTGTTATGAAATAAGTGGATGTCTTATATGGACTAGAAGTCTTTATTCTTAATTATCATAAACTCTCTTTCTAATTTGTGTATGACTCTATTAGGGTTTCACTTATATAATTACATATATGCGGCTTCTCATCAATAATACACACTCCCGTATTTTCTTCTATATTTTGTTTTCTATTCGTTCTCTTTATTCTCTCTAGTTTTATATTATTTTAAAACAGATATATTTATTTAAAATAAATTCAAAAAAAAAATTTCAAATGCTTCATATTTACACATATTCATTTAAAATAATAACGTTAAAGATAAATTAATAATAGTAAATAAAAATAAAAATAATGATAATAAATTTTTAAATTTATTAAATTATTATTAATAATTTATATAATAATATAATGAAATAAAATAAAATTAGACATAATAAGATAATAATAATAAAATTTTAAATTTTCAAGTATCTATATGTATTATATAAATTTTTATGTTAAAATTTTTTAATTGCCTATGACTTAGAGTATCTCAAATTTTCCAAGGATAATATAGGTAATCTCATTATTCCCCTCTCATTCCACTTTTATATATAGTATAGATTTTTAAAAAATGCAATCAAATTATAGAGATATTATATAGATTTTTATGTTAAAATTTTTTAATTGGCTAAGTAAGGTTATTTTGGAGTATCTTAAATTTTACAAGGATAATATATGTAATTCCATTATTCCCTCCTCATTTCCACTTTTATATATATTATAGAATTATAGATTTTAATAAATTATATCCAATTAACTAATAAAATAATTTTCTAGTTTTTTTCTATGTTATATGTTGTACGTTAACTATACCCGTTATATACTCATCTTTTGTACTCTTTTAATATTAAAGCATAAGTTTTTGTTTAGATTAAAATAAATATAATTGGTTAATTTATATTGCACTGTTCCGTATAAGCTACTTGTAATACTGCAATAGAGTGATCTCAAAATAAAGTTTAACCTAATCTGTAGACATAATCATTCAGTCTCTAATTTATAAATTAGATTATTAAATCCTAATAGGTGCAAAAAAAAAAAAAAAAAAAAAAGTCAGCACTCAATCCCTAACTCATGCCCTTAACCCCAAAATCAATATCTATATACAACTATAATGAAAAATAATAATATATTATTTTTTACTGTTAGATAAAAGAAAAGAAAAAGAGAAAATAATCTGATTGGATAATGATAATCTCTCTGACTATAGTGACAATATTACTTACTTAGTGCATTAGAGAAATGAATATATACACATATATACAAACTCTTGAAACCCAAAAAATGACCCAAAACAGACATATATTTTTAGTTTCTTTTCAGTTTTGTAAATACTGTTTTCTTTCAAGTCAAACGAACTTAGGATATTAGAGAAAAAATATCAAAAAAATTAAAAATTCTTAATCATCAAGACACCATCTATTTATTGCAATGGAGATATAAATTTCTTATTAAATTAAAGTAATAGTAGTGACAAATTAAATTAGTAATGAGAAAGAAAATAATAAAAAATAAAATTATTATTAAGAATAAAATTTTTTTCAGAACTCAATGTATAACAAGAAATAATATTATATTAAAGGTTACCAATTTAAATTTCAAAAATCAATTCCTTCAACTGGAAAGGCCATAATTCAATGAAATTTGAAGTTGATGGACAAAAAAAAAAAAAAAAAAAAAAAAAAAAAAAAAAAAAAATAGAAGAAGAAGAAGAAGAAGAAGAAGACTGAAGTTAAACCAATAAATGAAAATTACAAAGCAAATCACACTAGGATCTAATATTGATCAGCTTATTTTGACCCACTATCCCTTAGCTTGGGGAGTAATGACTTTAAGGTCCTGAATCTTAAAATTGTATCTTAAAAGTAACTAAACTTTGGTGTTTATAACATGAAAGTGACTCATATGAGTTTCCGATAAAAAATCACCGAAAACGTAATATGGCACTACACGTGGCATATGACGTGGAAAAAAAAAAGCTATAACTCAGCCAATTCAGCTGCATGGCTGGATTCCACATGAACATGAATATGAATTTTCTATTTTGCCCTTAAGGATACCCAAATCTTTCAACCCTCATCCCCACCTCTTTCAACGCCATAAAACCACCTTCAACATTCATAGTAACACTTCCTTCAACATGAAAGTGACTCAGCTGAATTGGCTGAGTTATAGTTTTTTTTTTTCCAGGTCATTTGCTATATGTAGTGCCATGTCACGTTTCTGGTGATTTTTTATCGGAAACTCACACGAGTCACTTTCATGTTATAAACACCAAATTCACATGGGCGAGCACCTCCAGTATTATAGCATTATTTACCTGGTGAAACATGGGCTGAATATATTGCTCAAACTCTTCAAGATCGTGATGAGATCATTAGACAACTTCAGCATAATCTATACCAGGCTCAAGAACTGATGGTTAAGTACGCCATTCGTCATATACGAGATATCTAATTTGCTGTTAGAGATAAAGTTTTTCTTAAACTTCATCCTCGCCGCCAACAATCAGTAAATTCTCGAATTTGTTCCAAATTGGCTTCAGGGTATTATAGGCTATTTAAGGTGCTTGGCAAAATTGGAGGTGTGGCTTATAAACTCAAACTCCCTCCTTCACGAATACATCCAGTGTTCCATGTATCACAGCTTAAGCGAGTTGTTAGGGACCATCCGGTGCTGACGAAATTACCAAATGCTCTTGAAATAGAAGAGGACCTGTTCTTAAACCTGACCAAGTGATCCAACATTGTTGCATTTGACGTCATGACAAATCTGTTCAACAGGTTCTAGTGCAATGGAAAGGACAGTCTGTAGAAGGGGCAACTTGGTTGGATGAAGCAGATTTGGTGGGCCAGTTTCCTCAATTCAACCTTGGGGACAAGGTTGCTTCTCAAGAGGGTGGCAATGTTACGAAAGAAGCAAGCCCAAAACCATTTATGGTTTATTCTAAAAGGGGAAAAAGCACAATGATGCAAGGGAATAATTTGTTAGCAGAAAAAGACAAACAAGGGGTGCAGTTGAGAGAAGGAAACGTGGCAGAAGTTAGTTAGAGGATTTGTATCCACAAGCTGTAAATAATTAGTGAGATTGTGGGAGGGTATGCTATTTCGTTATTTGTGTTTTTACGACAGACTTGCTCCGCACGGGATATTTATCTAGGGACTATTATTAGTCATTTTTGCTATTTCTGTTCTTAAGTTTGTGAGACATATATCAAGTTGTTTGGAATCTAAATCCTCCTTTGAGGTCTCTTTGCTGATTAATTCCAGTTTTGCTAAGTTCTCCTATTACTTGTTGTTCTTAATTTCCTTACTCTACCATAAGTTTACTTCACTAATCTACTAGATTAAATTTTCTAAGATCGTAAAACTAAAATTTAACCTTCTTTCTGTGATTTTTCGGCTTTAAAACAGAATTTCTAAATTTGCATCAAGTAGTATTCGAAGGCTAAATGTGCTTGGATTGCAAAACTAAATATATTTGCACTCTACATGAAAATACCATATTCTGCCTCTTGGGAACCCCGGTCATTAGAGCCACCACCGGTCACCGACACCATCACTGTCCATCGTGGTCGGAACGGAGGCAGGTCCCAAATTTTACAACCCATGACTCATTTTGCTCCAAATTTTATTTAGATCACATTTCTATACTCAGTTTATATCAACTAAGCCGATTTCTATCGTTTTCCTAATTTTTATCATTTTAGTACCTAAAATAAAATCTCCCTGAAATCTCATATTTCTACACTAATCAAGTAAAGAAAGTTCATCTAAAGATGATGTAGAATAAAAATTAGCCTACCTATTTGAAGGTTGTTGCCGAAAATCATTTGGCTAGCTGGGAAATGGAATTAAAATCCTTTGCAGCTCATAGTCTTGACCGCGCGATAACCAAGTACAACAACAAAGGGAGGAGATAGAGAAAATGAGGTGGCAAGGGAGCTCATGTCATCATCAGCGAGTCCTTTCCCAGTCAACAGTGTTGGCCAGCAGTTAGAGGAGAGAGGAAATCGTGCAAAGGAAGAAAGAAGGAAAGAAAAGAAAGAAAGAGAAAGGGAAATAAAGAGAGGGACGGTAACGTGGGTTTACTGGGTAGTCTTATGATAAATAGTTTTAATTTTTTATTACAACTAGCAGCGTGACCGTGATATGCACAGTAAATATCTTTATCTATAATATTAGAGATATTATCCAATAATATTTTAAAATATGTAATTTAAATTATTTTTAATTTCATATTTGTTAATTTTTTTGAAAATTGTTTAAATTAACGAACATCCATTTTAAATTCAAAACATTAGACCAATTATATAAAAATTAATATCTATTATAAAATTGAAAGAAAAGGAAATGTATATTAAAAAATCATTGATTTAATTTTAATTATTTAATACATATTAATATGATAATTGAATAACAATTAATACCAATATTATATAATTTTAATTAAGAAAGGTAGGTTACAATATTATAATAATTATAAGTATTTACTAATATATATTAATTATGATAATTGAATGATGATTATTATCAACATTTATATAACACTATAACTAATAATTATATCATGTGGTAATATCAAAATTTAAGAGTTCTATGTGGCCTTATAATCCTATTTTGCATCACCAAACTTTAAGAATCTTATGTGGCCTTGTGTAACATGTCAATTTCTTAGAAAAAAAATGCTTGCTTTATATATATATATATATATATATATTGAAATAACCAGAATTTTTATTTTCAAAGATTTTTCGTTTAAATTTAATAAACTGACAGCGTGGAAAATGTATTTAAATATTTAAACGTGAATTAATAATTTGTACAGTGATAAACCGAATCGAAAACCAATTGAAAATTGAAAAATCAAACAAAAACCAAGATTTGGGCCGAATCGAATCGAAATCAAATCGAATCAGCCCAAACCACTTCTAGAAGCCTCTCCCCTCTATATCCAGCGCAAACTTCACCCTCCCCTCACCATTTCTGCAACACCTCCAGCAGCGCCACCACTGCCACCTCCTCTTCTTCTCTTCCTCCTTTCTCTTCTTTTCTTTCTTTCCTTCTCCTTTCTCTTCACCTGCGTTGCGTTTCTGGCGAGAAACAGAGCAGCAGCAGCGGCACCAGGTCGATCGCGCCACCTCGCTGCCGCTCGCCGTCGCAGTAGCTCCGCCAGCACCGTTCCTCAGTTCCCGTTCAGGCGAGCACAGTTGACAGGAGCAGCACCACAGTCGATCTATCGCGCCACTGCCCTGCCGTCGCTCCAGCGCGCCTCCGACCACCAGGAACGGGTCTGTCAAGCTTCATCGCGCCGCCTCATTCTCTCTCTGCCACTGCCAGTCAGATCCGGCCATTTGCTTGCAGTTCCAGCGCGCGTAGCTCCGATCCTCGATCTAGCAAAATTCGACAAAAATTATATTTTGGGGTAAAAATCAATTTTAATAATTTTAGTTACTTGAATTAATTTTATTATTGTAGTTAATTAAATTTTATGTAGTGAAATTAATTTAAGTAGTATTAATTTGTTGATTAATAAAAATATTTAGTTAGTAATTTTAGTTATTTAGCTAGTTAAAATTAATTCAAAATAGTTATTGATTAATTAATGTGAAGTAACTATTGATTAATAAAAACAATAGTTAGTTAAACTTAAATTCAGTATTAAATAATTTATTGAGGAATTTTGATAATAATATTATGAGTGGAATGAAATGAGAAATTAAGAGTTGAAAGTAATGTTGATATTGTTATTCGGATGGAGGATGGGAAAAATTGAATTGATTGATTGCCCGATGGATGGGCTGTGTGGTTTGGAATTATTGGTATATTGTTGATATTTTAACAGGTAGATAGTCCAATTTTTAGGGGAGATGCTGCCGAAATTTCGGCAGAAAATAAAATAAATTTCGGTAGAAAACAAAATAACTTTCGATAGAAAAATAAAATAAATTTCGGTAGAAAACAAAATAACTTTCGATAGAAAAATAAAATAAATTTCGGTAGAAATTAAAATAGATTTTAGTAGGAAATAAAATAGAATTCAGAAGAAAATAAATGAAATAAAGTTAGAGAAATAAAAAAATTTATTACAGAAAAGAAATTAAATATCGAGATTAAATTACGTAGAAAAATTTAGAATATAAAATAAAAATATTAGAAGGGTAAAGAAATATTTTGTCTGATAGAGTTATTTCTTTTTGTGTCATTCTTACTTTGCTTAGATCGCCCGGGTCCATCTAGTGCTCCTCCAGGACAACATCAAAGCTAGAATTTCGCTCTCCATCACTGTGAGTAATAATAAATAATGCATATCAACACTGCATTTGCATAACATTTATTCATAAACATTATATTTTTATTTACATATTTACAATATATTACAAGTATTTTATCATATATATTATGTTACGATCATTATAATTATACTTATATATAATTGTGCATTTGGATGAAATTGGTGTAATACGTTGAAAGAATTGTTTGATTACTTGTGCTGTGCATATACTGTGCCTTGTTTGTGTGGAATTGGGATGAAGTGGGTCACCATGGGTTTGTGAGACTGATTCTGTTATATGGATCCTGATTCTGTTTCTGTTAGCCGGGTAAATGGGAGATCGGCGCCCCCGTGTGCACCTACCGTTACCGTTACTGTTAACCACAGGTTGGCTTCTTTATTGGGCGCACCGGATAATCTAGATTTGATCGCAGCCCGCAGGGTGGCCTCCTGTTGTGAGCGCCTGATGATCTAGATTTGATGGAGACGACCGGGTTGCCTCCTGTTGGTATGGAAAAGAAAAGAGAGAATGGAAAAACAATGAGAGGGCTGGTCAAGTGAGGATTAGACCGGTCGGCCAGTATGGGGGATCGGCTCCCTGGTGCACACGTGAGAGGATGAGCCATGTGGGAGGACGGCTCATCGGGGGTTCGGTGACTCCACTGACTAATTTCCACGTGATGTGACTATTTGAAGGTGATATTGTTTGTGGGTGCTGATGTAATGTCATATGATTGACTGTTGTGTGTTCATTCAGTATACTAGGGTGCATTTTGCTTGACTGCATGTGGTGTGTATTATTTATTATTATTCACTGAGTTGCAAAACTCACCCCCCCTCTTTTTCACCAAACCTCTCAGGTACTAGGAAGCAGCGGATTCAACTGAAGCTCTGCAATCTTCTCCGCAGAGTTATAAATGTAAACTTTATATTTCTGTCATTTAATTTTGGATGTATAAATTATTCTATTATCAGAATATTATTGAACTCCGCAGTTATAGGGTCGTGTATTTCCAATTGGGCCTTGCCGTATGCGTTGTTTTATAAACGGTTGGTTGTATTATTAGACACAGGAGAATCAGTATGCCCATATTATGAACGTGATTGATAATGACTAGGCCCAAACTAAATTTTATTGGAGATAATTAAAATTGGGCCGGGTTGTATAATATTTATTTACATTTATATCTTAACTTGTATGGGCTTACTGTTTCTATTAAATGGTATGGAATGTATAGTTGAGTAATTAGGCTAACTACGGGCCTCGGGGGCCTTATGCTTACCTGGGCCCTAGTGCCGGTCCGGCCCACGGAAACGGGTCGTGACAAAGGTGGTATCAGAGCAAAAGTTCATAAGTCTAGATGTAACTGCGGAGTAATTCCTGTCATGTCTTGACATAGTCTTCCTTGCTTTCGTCTTCAGCGTCGTTCGCAATCAGGTTAGAGTCAAGTTGTTTAATGAGTAAAATTGTATCCTTGTTCTTAGAGATGTGATTTAGTTACTGATGCTAACGGGATGGTTTAAACAAAAATCCTTATATGGAATAAATAATATTCATATGTAATTTAAGTATGTAAGAAGATAAGTTATATAGGATTAATAAGTTGAAGTTAGATGATGAAAGTGTGCTATTTTTATTTAATACGTGTTGAATGTGGAATACATCTGTAAGAATGCATGAGTGTATGTATATGTGTGCCTATAGAAGGGGTATGTTGAGAATGAATTGATAGTGTGAATTGATAAGAAAACTAGATGGTTCTAATTCAAGGACATTAGGATTTATTTAATTAGAATATTGATTTTAGCATATCTGTTTGATGAAGTTTACGTGATGTTGGTTGGTGGAATTTATTATAACTATGGAGATAAGCACTTTTCTGCATGAGATATATATTATCTTGAGTAGTACATTTACATAAATGATACATACAAGGTTTCATAAATAAATGATTTGGTGTGACTTGGAATATTAATTGACGATGAGTATTTTCCATAAGTAATACTGTTGGTAGAATTATTTTATGAAGTGAGTTTTATTTATGAGTAATCACTTCTTAGTAGAGTAAAGTGTATTGTAGTATTCATCAACTATTTCTTTTCAAGTGTATGAATATAGGGAATAATATAAATTATTGTGGTTAAAAAAAAAAAAAAATTTGTGGTTCGTGTTGATCTCACGTAGCTTATATGAGAATAAATTCTAAGACAAAATGATCAAGAGTTTAAAAGTGACTATTGTTATGATAGAATGTATTAGTTAATAGTTAATAGAATTATTTACAAGTCATGGAAGACTTATGAAACGAGTGAGTACTATTAATGGGTAGTTAGTATAATCTAAGAATTGATATATTATGTAAATTAAGATCCTAATATATTTAGAATGTTTAATAGGCCAGACTGAGCTCATAATCTAGTATAGTAAAATGAAAGTAGAAGGTAGTGGATGGTGTTAAACCATAGCTGGAAAGAGAATTAATTAGCGTATGAAATGTTGATTAAATATTTGTGATTCCTTTGGGTTGATAGAGATATAAAAGAAATAAAAGATATATAATAATAATAATAATAATAATAATAATAATAATAATAATAATAATACATGTATATAATAATAATAAGAAGAATAATAACAGTAATGATGGTAATAGTAGTAATAATAATACTACTAATTTAAAGGGTATAATAATAATTTACGAGTTACATTGACCGAATTTATATATGAAGCTTATAGATATACTATGTGTAAGTGCCAAGTGTTATGGATAAAAGTAACTGAGAATAAGAGTTGATAAAGAATCATGGGATTTAGCTCGAAATGACGATAAATGTGAATAAATGTAATTTCTTGATGCAAAGTAGTTAGAATAAGAAATTCCTATTAATTAGTGCAACTTTTGCAAGTTACTTGTTTTATTGGTAAAGAAGAAAAGTTATATTTATGTCCTTAGTAGAACATGAAGGTAATTAGAGTATTTTCATTCATTAGTGAGTTGGCTAGGTTTTAATTTACTATTTATTTAGGATATTGAAAATTTGTGCAAGAATAAACAAGTGAACTTGAGATAGTTTTAACAATTTTGGTGAGGAGAATACATGCTAGTATTTGAAGAGTGAAAAGATAAACTATAGGACTGTTGGATGTAATAACGGGGTGGTTTAGGATTACATTTTAATTATATTGGAATGCCAACTCATGGGGGTTGATTAGATCATTAATCAATTTAAACTGCTCATGGGTCGATTGAGATACCAATTAGGGCGAAAATTATTAATGCAGAATGTGAAGTCAATGTAAAGCTATTCCGAATTTTTTTGTAATTGAGAGAAATTATGATTGAATGAATAGAATTGTGTTATAAATGGCAGTTTACGACTTATCTTATGGTTTAAGGGAATATTTAATTAGTTAGGTCCATTCGAGAACTGGTACATTGTAACTTTGATGTTGAAGGATTCAATGAGGTGTTAAACTTGTTTGGAGTAAAGAATATAGAGAGAACATAATTAAGGTTGAGGATATTCCTACATCGTATGAGATATAAATTTTACAAATTTTGCAGGTGATAGACATTAAGATAGATTTGGAAAAAAAAAAAAAAAAAAAAAAAAAAAAAAAGAATAACCTAATGATATTATTATTTGAATATTCATCGGCATAAAACAAAGGACAGTTTAATTAGGAGTTGGATTATAGGTTTAACATCCTTAATCTCTTACTTAGCTTGAGCAAAAAAAGGGCACTACTTGTTTAGGATTCTTGACTTCTAAATACGTAAACTTAGTTCTAAAAGATTGATTAAGGATAGACGAAATAGATAAATTGAATATAAACTACGGTTTGGAGAATTTTACATCTTGATTGTAGGCTGGATCTCTTTATGGAAGTGAGTATCATAGATTGGCGTTTACAAATTCTAGAAAATAAATGAAGAATTATCTGGCATGACAACAGTTAACTTGGCTAGTTGCATAAATTCTTGTCACAATTAGTTAGGAAATGGTATGGTATGACAAATTGGAAAGAGGAATAGAGAAGTTAAAAACTAAAATAGGGATTTGATGGTGAATTTAAATTCTCCTTATAGTTGATGTGCTACTTGTTTTTATGGGATTCTCATTAGTAGGATATGAAAGGAGATAGTATATCTATCTTTCGTTGGAAAATGGTTAAATTGATAAATAGGTGATGAACTTGGGATAGAGGTCAGGATCTCCTATCAGTTGATAGCATTTAGCTAGAGAATTGTCATGATTTTGTTTGAAATAAGCTTGTAGTAGTGGTTTGATAATAATCTAAAACCTCCTTGAATTGGTAGCAACTATCTTATCTAATTATAAACTTCTTCCATGATTATAGGAGCAATGATATTAATATTTGGAATTGATGGAAAATGGATGAGTCAGCATGTAGGTTTTGAATTTTGAAATAAGGAGTCCAAATTGGGATAGTAGTAAATTTGATTGCATATGTGGATTCTTATATCAGTAAGATTAAATACTTGGTTTGTGTATGAGTTTCTTATGGAGTGATGATCTTTGCCTGTGATAGCTGGTGAGTGAATAAATGACGATACATCAATGTAAGGACACATGATATAGAGCTAATGAGATTAATAACTCTTACTTGAGCAGAGGTTATAAGTGATTAAAATTCTTACGTGTAAAGGTGAATATTAGTGTTGAATCTGTGCTTTAGGTTATAAATATTTGACGACTTGTAGATATAATACAACTCAAGTTTAAATTAACTATGGTAATAAAGTAGGTAACTTTGGGGCTAGATTCATCTCATAATCATCCTACCCTCCCTATAAATTAGATTTGCTTCCCATTGGTTTGTCTTCGTAAATTTAATAAAAATTAGTTCCTCTGGTCTGACTAACGAACTCAAAAATATTTATTTCATCTTCTTGATTCATCCTTCTAGCTGCTCAGAAGAACAAGTATTCTACTAAATGTGAATGTAATAACTTTTATCAGTTGCAGCATTATGTGAGAAGCACAACCACCATTGTTTCCTAGTTACTTGTTACTTTTAAAATTCGAGGACGAATTTTTATAAGGGGGGAAGACTGAAATAACCAGAATTTTTATTTTCAAAGATTTTTCGTTTAAATTTAATAAACTGACAGCGTGGAAAATGTATTTAAATATTTAAACGTGAATTAATAATTTGTACAGTGATAAACCGAATCGAAAACCAATTGAAAATTGAAAAATCAAACAAAAACCAAGATTTGGGCCGAATCGAATCGAAATCAAATCGAATCAGCCCAAACCACTTCTAGAAGCCTCTCCCCTCTATATCCAGCGCAAACTTCACCCTCCCCTCACCATTTCTGCAACACCTCCAGCAGCGCCACCACTGCCACCTCCTCTTCTTCTCTTCCTCCTTTCTCTTCTTTTCTTTCTTTCCTTCTCCTTTCTCTTCACCTGCGTTGCGTTTCTGGCGAGAAACAGAGCAGCAGCAGCGGCACCAGGTCGATCGCGCCACCTCGCTGCCGCTCGCCGTCGCAGTAGCTCCGCCAGCACCGTTCCTCAGTTCCCGTTCAGGCGAGCACAGTTGACAGGAGCAGCACCACAGTCGATCTATCGCGCCACTGCCCTGCCGTCGCTCCAGCGCGCCTCCGACCACCAGGAACGGGTCTGTCAAGCTTCATCGCGCCGCCTCATTCTCTCTCTGCCACTGCCAGTCAGATCCGGCCATTTGCTTGCAGTTCCAGCGCGCGTAGCTCCGATCCTCGATCTAGCAAAATTCGACAAAAATTATATTTTGGGGTAAAAATCAATTTTAATAATTTTAGTTACTTGAATTAATTTTATTATTGTAGTTAATTAAATTTTATGTAGTGAAATTAATTTAAGTAGTATTAATTTGTTGATTAATAAAAATATTTAGTTAGTAATTTTAGTTATTTAGCTAGTTAAAATTAATTCAAAATAGTTATTGATTAATTAATGTGAAGTAACTATTGATTAATAAAAACAATAGTTAGTTAAACTTAAATTCAGTATTAAATAATTTATTGAGGAATTTTGATAATAATATTATGAGTGGAATGAAATGAGAAATTAAGAGTTGAAAGTAATGTTGATATTGTTATTCGGATGGAGGATGGGAAAAATTGAATTGATTGATTGCCCGATGGATGGGCTGTGTGGTTTGGAATTATTGGTATATTGTTGATATTTTAACAGGTAGATAGTCCAATTTTTAGGGGAGATGCTGCCGAAATTTCGGCAGAAAATAAAATAAATTTCGGTAGAAAACAAAATAACTTTCGATAGAAAAATAAAATAAATTTCGGTAGAAAACAAAATAACTTTCGATAGAAAAATAAAATAAATTTCGGTAGAAATTAAAATAGATTTTAGTAGGAAATAAAATAGAATTCAGAAGAAAATAAATGAAATAAAGTTAGAGAAATAAAAAAATTTATTACAGAAAAGAAATTAAATATCGAGATTAAATTACGTAGAAAAATTTAGAATATAAAATAAAAATATTAGAAGGGTAAAGAAATATTTTGTCTGATAGAGTTATTTCTTTTTGTGTCATTCTTACTTTGCTTAGATCGCCCGGGTCCATCTAGTGCTCCTCCAGGACAACATCAAAGCTAGAATTTCGCTCTCCATCACTGTGAGTAATAATAAATAATGCATATCAACACTGCATTTGCATAACATTTATTCATAAACATTATATTTTTATTTACATATTTACAATATATTACAAGTATTTTATCATATATATTATGTTACGATCATTATAATTATACTTATATATAATTGTGCATTTGGATGAAATTGGTGTAATACGTTGAAAGAATTGTTTGATTACTTGTGCTGTGCATATACTGTGCCTTGTTTGTGTGGAATTGGGATGAAGTGGGTCACCATGGGTTTGTGAGACTGATTCTGTTATATGGATCCTGATTCTGTTTCTGTTAGCCGGGTAAATGGGAGATCGGCGCCCCCGTGTGCACCTACCGTTACCGTTACTGTTAACCACAGGTTGGCTTCTTTATTGGGCGCACCGGATAATCTAGATTTGATCGCAGCCCGCAGGGTGGCCTCCTGTTGTGAGCGCCTGATGATCTAGATTTGATGGAGACGACCGGGTTGCCTCCTGTTGGTATGGAAAAGAAAAGAGAGAATGGAAAAACAATGAGAGGGCTGGTCAAGTGAGGATTAGACCGGTCGGCCAGTATGGGGGATCGGCTCCCTGGTGCACACGTGAGAGGATGAGCCATGTGGGAGGACGGCTCATCGGGGGTTCGGTGACTCCACTGACTAATTTCCACGTGATGTGACTATTTGAAGGTGATATTGTTTGTGGGTGCTGATGTAATGTCATATGATTGACTGTTGTGTGTTCATTCAGTATACTAGGGTGCATTTTGCTTGACTGCATGTGGTGTGTATTATTTATTATTATTCACTGAGTTGCAAAACTCACCCCCCCTCTTTTTCACCAAACCTCTCAGGTACTAGGAAGCAGCGGATTCAACTGAAGCTCTGCAATCTTCTCCGCAGAGTTATAAATGTAAACTTTATATTTCTGTCATTTAATTTTGGATGTATAAATTATTCTATTATCAGAATATTATTGAACTCCGCAGTTATAGGGTCGTGTATTTCCAATTGGGCCTTGCCGTATGCGTTGTTTTATAAACGGTTGGTTGTATTATTAGACACAGGAGAATCAGTATGCCCATATTATGAACGTGATTGATAATGACTAGGCCCAAACTAAATTTTATTGGAGATAATTAAAATTGGGCCGGGTTGTATAATATTTATTTACATTTATATCTTAACTTGTATGGGCTTACTGTTTCTATTAAATGGTATGGAATGTATAGTTGAGTAATTAGGCTAACTACGGGCCTCGGGGGCCTTATGCTTACCTGGGCCCTAGTGCCGGTCCGGCCCACGGAAACGGGTCGTGACATATATAGTAGGTGGTTTTCCATGCTTTGCACGGCTATGTAATATATTTAATTTTGAGTTGTAAAATATGTGTATTGAATAAATTATTAAAATTTAAAATGCATACGACAATGCATATATAGTATGATTCAAATGTATTATGTAAAATTAAAAATTTTTATTCTAACTAATAAATGAGTTATTCATGCAAAGGAATGCTATTTAATATTTATATGTGGTCAATTGAAATAGAGAAAACATATTACTATATAAATATGAAATACTGATGAAAAATTAGTGAGAACTTATATCTCCTTGGAGTAATAACTTAAAGTATAGAAATGCATACATAAATAAATTTGAAAAAATAATGAATAATAAGTAAGAAATATGAGTAAATAAATTTAGAAAAAAAATTATTGCAATTCATATCTCATATATTTTTTTAAATTTTTTGTCCATATTTTATTTATTCATTTTATTTTTTTATTTTATAAAATATTATTTTGGGCTAATTTATGAACAAATCATCGTTTGAAAGTGTAACCGGTTTTAATTTTACCAAGTCACATTTTCTATTTTAAGAGAAATATTATTATTTTAAATAAAAAATTATTATAATAAGTACAAAATGTATAGTAAATGTTTCTATTTATAAGATTGGTCAATGTTTGAGAAGTAGACAGCAATCAAAGAGCTAAAAAGATGTCAAATAAACTCATTTGCTATATTTGAAATACCTAGATTTCTTATTTTGAGACTCCAATGAACTGGCCAATAATGTTTAATACGTTCTCAGCTAATCGATATGTGTCATCAAAAGACCATCCTGTCAAATTCAAAACATAAATCATGAAATACTTGAAAGGAGACATTGCTTAACAAACTCATAAAGAATTAATAACACAGGATATTAGAAGTCATTGTATTTAAAATTCTCTCATAAATTAGAGAGAGAATTTTTAATCAAAACATGTTTTTTCTTCAAAAATTTATTAACTTTTTCCTCCAATTAGTTAAATACAAATACTAAAATATGAGAGATTCTTTCTCTTCAAAAAAAAATGTTATGTCAACATCCAACAAAAACTCTTAATTCACCTTTATTATATATAATAATATTGATCATTATTATTATTAGGAAAAATTACTATTACATTTCTTTATATATCGAAATATAACTATGTCATCTTCGTTTTTATAGAAATATTTTTTGAAATTTATATCTTTTCAACCGTTAGACTACTACGGCCTTCCATTCAAAAGTTCATTTTTGTCATTAATATCTAGTCAAATCTCATAAATACCCCTTATCTTTCTTTCACATTGTACCAAATCATCCAAACCTATTTCCCTTAAAAATTTGCAAAAATAGAGGGAAACAAACTTCCATTATTGAATATATAATTTTTTTTAGATTAATTCTTTTGATTTTTGAATGAGAATCAAAACCAATATTGGGATTTAGTTATAATTTAATGATTTTATTTTGTCAAAAATATTTTTTTACCGGTGTTTCCGGTGTCGGTATGCTTCATCTTGATAATAAATCTTGAAGCCAATTTCTCCTTGAACCCAACTAAATAAGTACTTCTCCAGAGGATAATATATCAAAGCCTCTTCACCGTTTTTAACAAACTGAGAAGAATTCAGTTTGATTCTTCCAAGACGAACAAGTGGGGCCATAAGTTTTATCATGACAAATATCAAGCTCAAGCATGTCACTAAACCCAGTTGATGGCTTCCAACATTAGATTCAAGAACTTCACTACACATTGGATTGAAATCGCGTATTGCAGTCTGTGTCCGGAGCCGATGGCGGTGGAGGTGGCAGTACTTTTGAGTGTTAAGAGTACTTCTGCCTTCATTTTCTATTCTCTCTTCTGAACAGTATTTCTTATTTAATAAACAATAAAAAGGGCTAAATAGAGACAGAATGACTGAATCATTTTACGGACAAAATGTACTTCTTAAAGGAATAGACTAATTGTACTTCCAATTATACATAGACAAAATAGTAATTTATTATTATTATTATTATTATTATTATTATTATTAGACAATGACCTTATCAGGAAGTTGATTTAGGTTAATTTAGGATTTAGTTTGATTTCCTTGGATTCCACTTGGTTTGTAGAAATCGATCCAGTTAAAAGTGGTTTACGTGACTTCTAATTCCATCGGTTTGAAAATAAAATCTAATTAACTTAATTATTTATTTAAACATGCAATTTATAAAAATTTATTTATTTTATATATGCAACATATAAAAATAGAGAAACAAAATTAAATCGTAATTTTCCATTTATAACCTTCTCTACAAAGCAAATCTTATTCTTCTATTTTACCTCCAATTATTTAAAATGGTTTCTTTAAAAAAAAAAAAAAAAAAAAAAAAAAAAAAAGAAAGAGAGAGAGAGAAGGAACAGACATCAGAAGTGCATTATGGTTAATACTACTTTAACTGAACTGCCAGTTCATTCCCAGCATTTCACTAAATCAGATCCTTTGGTTCAATAAACCAGCCAACCATAATCCCTACAAACAGAATTAGCGACGATCTTATTGAAAAGAATATGTACACAAGGTTGACTGATAATCAATGCACCCAAAAATGCATCTCATTGGAGATGATTTTCTTTTCCTTTTTCTGGTTGGAATGTGCTAGGTTATGGTTTTCTAGATGAACAGACCTTGTGTTATATGCTCGAAAGAGCCCATGAAAATGTTGGTTAAACATCCTTCTGCTCCCAGCCTCCCACAGCCACCTCAACTTTAAACAACCGGTCTTGGTTGGGTCATCTGATCAAATTCAGTTGAGAAAAGTGAACTTGATCCCGACTAATAGCCTAAAACAAACTTCTGTTTTACTTGGGATGGACTGAATTTCATTCTGTCATTCAAGTTGATGATCTCCGCCATTGCTTCTTCCCTTTCTTTGGATGCAATTTGAATGGACTCCAGCTCTTTCTCCGTGAGGTGGTCTCGCAAAAAAGCCCAGAAGCCAAGGCCTGCTGAAGCCATAGCTCAAATTCTTCATCTTCATCCATCATCTCAGCGTCCAAATCCCAAGGGAATCTGCTTGAATTGGATCGTTGCGTCTTCTCCAAACCAACCATGTTCACATGGAAGCTAGGCCTATGGGTATTAGGCCTACAAGCCATCCCCTGCAAAGAGTCATAGGCCATAGGAATGTAATTTTACATAATGAAGTTATTAATGTCTTTAGGAATGTAATGTCTTGTCACTTAACACCACCAATGCAGTGAGGATATCAACGGAAGGAAAATGAGTGGAAGAGCCAAAATACTTGTAATTACTAGGTTCAAGCGAGGCATGGCTGTGGTGAGCTTTGCAGTGCTGGAGAGTTGGAGGGAATGAGAAGAGGGAGTGAGGGAAAGAGAACAAAAATTAAAACCTATTATTTTTGTTAATTCCAGTACACAGCTGGACAGGATTATTGCTACTTATTCATCAAATTAAGGTAAAAATTGACAACTAGAAGATTTGAACCAAATTACAAATGCAGGCAATGGTTTGGACTGACTTTTGTAGTTTAGCCAAACATTAAGACCACAAAAGATCAATTCCATCAAGGGTGTAATGTCTGGTTGCAGATTATGGAGGTCCAATAGTTCAGTTCAACTTCACACCTTAGAAGAAGTTCTTGGAAAGTGTTAAGAGATGCAATTATGATATTTGCAGTTTCCTATTTTATTTTTGATAGGAGACCTACTATTTAGTAGTCTTTCTATTTAGTAATCTTCTTACTTAGTAGTTTCCCATTTTTCTTTTTGGTAGATCTGCTATAATCAATCTTCCTATTTAGTTATCTTTCTATTTAGTAGTCTTCCTATTTTATTTATGTTAGTATATCTCATTCTAGTAGAATTACTTTAATTAGTACTTGTATTCCTCTATAAATTGGAGGCTTTAAGCATGAAATAACAAGCAGAATTATTTCAATTAAATTGAGATCTAGAGTCTCTCTAACAAGCATAAGGTTAGAGCTCCCTTTTAACAAGCTCACAATTTTCAGCACCAATAGGTCAGAGGAAAGAATCTTGGTAAAACAAAAGCTTTAGCTTTTGAATCAGATTTTATTAGTTAACAGGTCCGTGACTAGATCCTGGG
Source organism: Jatropha curcas (assembly GCF_041381405.1). NCBI lineage: Eukaryota > Viridiplantae > Streptophyta > Magnoliopsida > Malpighiales > Euphorbiaceae > Jatropha > Jatropha curcas. Next base: position 5,897,117 of record NC_143157.1, on the reverse strand, counting down.
TGCATAAACGTAACAGAAGGTAACATGCATCTTGAGAATCAACAACCCAACAAAAGATCACTGACCTGACAAATAGCCCATTCTGACACATCAAAGATTTTGCTTTCAGCACAAACAAAAGCACGTGGTATTTCCACCTGGAAAAAAGAACTAAACTCTCAGCATGATGAACAAACTCACAAAAGTCAAATTGCCACAAAACTGAAACAAAGTTGACAAGATAACCCCACAATCATTAATGAAATAAATCATGCATTTAGTCACTGAAGCAAAGATGAAACAATAAGATACACGTGGAATATTTTTACATTTGAACCCTTCATAAGAAGGAATTAAAAAAAGACCAATGCATAAAGCTTTAAGATATTTCAGCTTAAAAACAGACTTCTCGCCTGTATGTTCAGCTGCTCCTGAAAGGTGGCAAATTTGCTGGACTTATATGCCCACTTTTTGAATAAAAGAAGCAGCCTTCCAAGTTCCATCAAAATTACTTAAGTAAAAAACGGCTAATAGTGAAAAGATTTAATTAATTAAGAATAGTATCTTTCTAAAGAAGAAAACTTATCGAGAGACATGGAGGATAAGCTAACCACCATGCCTATCCTAACAAAAATAAAACAATAATAATAGAAACACCTTTGAATCACTTTAAGACACTACTTTTAGAAAACCTAAAGTGCCATCCTGATCCTACAAAGAAACAGGAAAAATCACCTTCCCACATAGCAAATCCAAGAAAAAAGTCAGTCTCTGGATAAGTCTGCATTCGTATTCATCCAAATTGTTCCATAATACGACAGAAAGAAAAAGATATTTCAGCATTCAAAAAGTATTATAAGACTTTGGAAAAGGCCAATTCTCATAAGACCACAAATGTGATTACAAATTTAGAATTGTCCAAGGAAATAGAATAAATCTAGCTGAAAAAAAAGCAAGAGAAGTTTTCAACTAACAGTTGTGAAGAGCTCCTCTCACCAAGGTTCAGCAATGTTAGAAGCAACCACATATAGTGACACTGTGTCTTTACTCAAACAAATTGAGAGGCTAGAGGTAAAGGAAGTATTTGAGAACAGTTATAATGCCATATTATATATAATAGATCCAATGAATTATTATTATATTTTATAGGTATGCTGTGATTTAATCTATTAGCTTCAATTAATTTAACTCTCTTCTCGTCAAATGAGAGTTGATACTCTCTTGTGTACAGCCTCTTACAATTATAACATGCACATTTAGATTCATAAAAATTGCAGACAAAATGATTTTCCAGTAGCAACGTACTTTTTGAGACTTATCAAAGACCAACGAGCCTTTGTATTCAACCCATCCATCTCCATCTTTGGCTTGATGATATTGGCAGCAGTCCTAAAGATAAAACTAGTCTTTGAATTAAGAAAACCATATGTTGAATTGATGAGAGAGAGAGAGAGAGAATTCAACAAGCAGAATTAAGGACTTACCTGACACCATCTGGCCTTGGCTTTACTCCTCTTGGTGCACACCCATATGTGTGAATTGCCGCACTTTGTACACTGTATACGTCTCGACTCCTCAGAGCAATAATCTCGATTGTCCTATTAATTACAGGAATATGGTTACAATCTATTCTATTTGACATCTTTGTTCCAACTGTTAGCCCAATTAACTAAGAAGAATATGAACTGGCACAAAGGAAAAATCAAATTTCTGCATGTATCTGCCTTATAAAAAACTCAACAAGAAGCTCAGTTAAATAAAAAGTAAAGATATCCTCTGCCCCTCTGCCTCTGGACAATCTTTATTTCACGTTTTATTTCAAAACCTTAAATGGTACCGTATAAATTACCTGATTAGGAGTACCATGTGACTTTTGACATACACTCCTAGTCTTGGATTCTTCCTTCCTCAACTGCTCATCATAATCCCTCTTCTTTGTTGAATCAGACAGAACCTATGAATTATATTATTGTCATAAGAAAGACAGAACATAACATAACCTTGGCTTTTTATGTGCAAATGTGTGCAATTTTTTTTTTTCTTTCACATTCAAGAATTAGTAGCTCAAGTATCCTGCACATATGGGTATGTGCTAGAAAGAGAGATTCCTATTGACAGTAGATGTTTACCTCATAAGCGCATTGAAGTTTCTTAAATGATTCACTTGCCAAAGGACTTCCCATGTTTTTATCAGGATGCACAAGCATGGCCTGGAAATGATAAAATTATCAGGAAAGAGGTAAAATGGAATTACTGATTTGTGCATGCAAACTACTCTCAAGGAAGTATTAGAAAGTATTCCAACTGGTTAGAGGTCCACCTACTAAATGCCAAATCAACGCCTCTGCGGTAAAGAATTAAAACATGATTTGGGAAAGGAAGAAGGAATAAAGAGAATTGCCCTCAAAGAACCCAAAAACAGGCTATATTTTGTAGTATAAAATAAGAAATAAAACCAAAGTTTCACATTAGATACACAAAAAAAGCAGTTCTCCCAACACTTTCAGAGTCTCAGAGAAAACCATAAAAGGTTGAAATTAATAACAGTACTCAAATGTCTTTAAATTGATCTTGAACATACCTTCTTCCGGTATTCCTTTCTCAAAATACTGGCATCAATTCGTTTATGACGTGGAAATCCTAGCGCTTCATAATGATCTACACTATTTAATATCCTCTTCATCTCATCAACCGAGCTTGTTTCTTCTCTAACTACCTTTCTACTGCAAGAGTCATTTTGGTTTTTATCAACAGACGAAGTAGCAGCTGGTTTGCTTGATGATTTGCAAGGCTGCACTTTTTCAGATTCATCTGCAGGGACTGAATAATCGCACTCCGGAGAGAACTCATCTTCCAAAACTGTTTCAGATTCTTTCTGCTCTTCAAAGCGTGTATTTTCATTGATATTATCGTACCATTGGAGCAAAAAGTTTAATGCATCATCTGATAAAAATGTAAGATTTACTGATAAAAAAACGCCGTGCCATCCTACTCGAACTTTCACGCAATAAATAGCATATATAGTTGCCATTAAGACCACCAAACGTGCATAATTTAGGGAGAACAAGTAACCTGCATTTTCATAATGTAGAGAATTAAATTTCCTAAAATCTATAGAAATATAAAAGAAAAGAAAAGCTTTTTTTTTTTTTTTTTTTTTTTTTTGAGAAAAGAAAGTAAACAATTTTACCTAGATAAATTACAAGCTTTAAATCACCATACAACTTAAAAAAATGCATGCTTAGGAATAGAGTAAAATGAGTTAAAGCCATGCACAGTCTACTAGAGATGATGCAAACTCTTTCATTGTATAGAAGAACCATTTTAGCTAGCTAACGAAGAAATGATAGCATGTCCATGCACAGATGTACATGGATATTAGCAACAGAAAGGTTCAGGAATCCTGCAAGGAATGGATATATGGCCGCTATTTACAGAAATCATATGATAATTAACTAATATTACATCCAGAATCTCTCTAATATTGTTAAAGGTATTTGTAATTGTTGTTTGGACTTTGGATCTTATGTCCTTCCTTCTCTAGTGCAACTGCCAGTCAAGCCCTGTAACTGCTAACAGGACAATTGACTCAAGTCAATTGTAACTGGAACCTTCTAATGTTGAAAACTCCCTGTATTTTAAGCAGAGCACTTGGTTCATTTCTTCTCATCAGAGCACCTGTGAGAACTAACTTAAAATTGCAAAATCCCAGAACAATGCTATTCCTCAGACATTGTTCATTCTGCTACATATTACTAGTCTTTTTGGCACTGGGTTGGACATGCTTTTTTGAAAAGTAATGTTGGAAAAGCAATTTGAAACTGCTGTTTATTTTATTTTTGAAGCTTTTATGACTATGTCAGAATTAAGCTAATGGATATAGTCCAATGACCTCCTCAATAGCCCAAACAGGAGTCCCAAACACATAATATGATTTAGCTAGATTGACTTCAAAGCATGATAAAACTGATGGCTGAAAATGCCAAATGTCTATAATTAACATTAAATAGTTCAATTTGTTGTTCAGCACTCCTTTTAGCAAATGCAAAAGGGATATCCTTGTGTATGGCACATTGCAATTTGACAACACCCAAAAAAGAGTAACCCACCTGCAAAATTGCAGCCTACGCATACAATTCAAAGAAACTAGCTACTAATTTTCATTACAAATGACAAATCATAGGAATGGGTGCCAAATGCCAGCAGCACTAACAGATATTATACAGAGTAATTAAGTTAAGTTCTGTACGAAAAAATCCATCAAGAGAAATGGCATTGATAGGATAAAAAAAAAAAAAATCTAAAACAGCATTAATCATTTTCTTTTCAGTATCATTTCTGTTTTAGTATGTTCAGACTTTAAAGCCAATCAAGTTTAACAAAGTAATATAATGCCTTACGGTTGCCTAAGAAAATTGTCAAGCCAATGAATGGTGAGGAATATTGACAATGAATCCACCAATAAATTCTCATAAAACATTGAAAAAATATAGTGGAGAGAGAAGATTACGAAAACGTAATTCAGATTGCTTTGTCAAGTTCCAGCCAACTACAAAACAAATGGTACAGCCAACTACAAAAAGAATGGTAACAGTTATGTTAGGAAGGTATTTTCTAGCATTAGTTATTGAATCTCAGTTGCACGTAAAGAAGCAAATGGCAGGTATTATCTTATCGAGTGCAAGTGAATCAGACAATTTTGAGCATCATAGACAAGTAAACAACAGAAGAGATGAACAATTAAATATCATGCGTTATTGGTATTAAAACTCGAACTGCATGTAAAATGAAACCAAGACATACCTCCAACTATTAACAATGTTCCAGTTATCCAGAAGTTAGCATACATCCATAAAATTAAAATAGCGAAGAGCCCTACGATAAAAAGTCCAGGCGTATAACCCAAATACTGAACAGCAGCTCCTGCAGCTCCCTGAAATATTAAACTGACTGTCAGCTACACTTAATCAAAAGTAACCAGTTTAGTTAGGTTGATGAAAGTCTATAATCCAAATGCAACTACATGCCAGTGGAGTTAAAGAAAACCCGTCACCTAATAACAAGTTTCAAATCCACAATCAACAATGGACTAACAAAAGCTAACAATCAAAGTGAAAATGCATGAAAGAAAAAAAAAACAATAAAGCAACATATATTGCAAACAGCTGAAAAGTTAAATATAGAATATACAACATGACATGACACACTATTATACAATATTAAGCTCCTTAAGAGATCTTTTTTTCCCTTCATCTTTTTTATTAGAGAAACAAATTACAATTAAATTTGGGAATACGAAAAACAAAAGCAAAAGTCATAGCTACAACAATGTCCATCTAACAATCCTGTAGCTTATAATGTAGAATCAGTTCTTGATTTCTTTTTTTCCTCCACCTTTTGTGAGGCAAACATAAACATATCCCTTCTTTTTCTTTCTTTTTTTTTTTCCGGTAAAGAAGATATAATGGACTCAAATCAACCAACCACCCCATCGAACCTGGACTCCAAATATAAAGATTTTACCAGAAGCTAACAATTATCAGACTAATCTGAATAAATTATGCACAGGTATAGACTGCCATAACGTAACTGAACTCACATACAGCTTTTGGTTGTCCATAAACTTGACCAAATCGAATGCAGTCTCAAAATAATCAAATAAAAAAAAAATAAATAAAAAAGAAGACAATGAAATAAGTAAACAACTTTCTAACTATAAGAAGACTTACCATACTAAGTAGGACATAAAGCAAACAAGACATTGAAGTGAGACTAAGAAAGCAACTCCACATTATAAGAAGCAGAGCTGCTGAACCCAGCTTGAAAACTGACTGTAAGCCCCTTAAAAAACAATTTTTCCAAGAAATCAACAAGAAAGTCACTAAACGGCCAAATCTGACAAACCCACAGCACGCTATCGGCCAGTGGCGCTCTATGAATACACCAATCTTGTCGCTCAAACACAATGCTGCATTTTTCACAGACGAATAAGCATGTTTCTGTTTTTGCAGCCATTTACATCTTTGCTTAACCAACCCAATATCCTCCATCACCAACTAAATAAATAATCTCAGGAAGTGGCATAAATGCCTTGATCTTCAGACATAAAGATTACTATAAATATCCTTCAATATCAACAACGGGGAAGTCCCTAAAATTTAGAGGATATGAGGCAAGAGCAACAATGCAATCCATTCTGATAGAGCTTGATCTCCCCACGCAGAAAACCCGGAAACCCGAATAGATTGGGTACGATTTCCAAATAAAAACAGGACCCAAGATTCACCGTTTTTCACGGGAATGTAATACCCAGAAAGGAGATCAAGGAAACGAAGCTGCTCCCACTTGAACAATGGAAGCAGAGATAAAGAAAGAGACAAAGACAGAGTCAGAATATGCTGAAATTATAGTTAGTTGGGGTGTTAAAAGCAGAAATGTATCACGTTCAAAGCAAATTGCTTCACATGGAAGTTTCCAAAAAGTGGTCTCTTTAAAACTAAACTAATGTCTTTGTCTCTTTTAAAGAACAGAAATTTAACTTATTTAAAGAGAAAAATTAGAAACTAACAGGCTCTGAAACACCGAGTAGATCCTCCGACGAAAGAATGAATACATCGAGCAGCTGATGAGACAAGATTGAAGAGATTAAGAGAGAAAGAAGGAAGAGAAGATTGATACTCGGATTTGGTGCGGAGAAACCCTAGCTTTTCCAGAAGAGAAGAGAGAGCTCGTGAAAAGGTGGCTCAAAAGCAACAAAAATTTGGATTTTCTTTTTCTTTTGGGGGAAGAGGAATTGTGCCAGTGAGTTTTTATGGATTAGATGGATTAGAGAGGAGAGACGGAGTGAGTTGTATAATAATGATTCAGTAGGACCCATTTTCCTTTTGTTTTTATTATGTGCCTTTTACAGAATTAAAGCATATGTATACCCTTATGACCAAATTCCTTGTGGGCCCCTTCATGTGCACCCACCCAACATAAAATTTTGTTTTTGGGCAATACTCTGTTTTTGTATAAATTAATAACAATCTTGCATCTCACTACGTTGGCAAATTCTCCCTAATTAATTCTCTGTTTGATAAAATTTTAGGGTAAAGTATTATTTAGTAGTTGAAGTTTGATTTAATTCACTGTTCGTCTCTTTATTTTGATAAATCTAATAAATAGCCCTTAAGTTTAACTCTATCAAATAATTTGATCCTTCTATTAAAGAAATAATTTATTCACCATTAACTATTAATAAAAAGATAAAAATGCCCTTTGTTAAATAAAAAATTATCCAAAATCCTTATCAGCTTCGTTCTCTTCATTCCAAGCTCAAGTCTCCAAAGTAATTTGTTTTTTTATCTAATATCAAAGAAATTGCATTTAAAATTTCAATTCACCTCCACCAAAATCCAATATTATACCTTCTAATCTCCTCACCATCGGAAGCACTAAAGATAATAGCAAGCAATAAATCAAATCTCTAATTTTTTATCAATTAATGATATTTTATTTTGTCAATTCTAAAAGGTTTTTGGCAAATCTTGATTCTTTATAAAAGAAAAAGAATCAGCAAGAGCTTCAATGAGATTTTTATTTTAATCAATAACTTTGAATCTCATATTTGAATCTACCATTAATGCACCACCATCACCACCTCTATCAAGCATGAGCCTCAGTATCCCTCTCTCTCACAACATCTCTTTTCTTTTTTTTTTCCCTTTCTTAAGAACCAAAATTATATTAAAATTTTTTTTCCATAACCAAATCTATAAAATTATCAAGAAAATCTCAAATTACACATCTTAATTTTAAAGATCTTTAGCTTCTTTTATTATTTTTCATCTTTCCTTAAAGAAAACCAAGATTTTCAAATTTATTTTCACTTTTATCAAAGACAAAGAAGAGTTTGCGGTCATCTATGCCAGTTGCCGTTGTTCATTGTTAGGCCATTGTTTTCGCCGAAATCCCGAACCCCGGAAGGATCTCGAAAAACGTCTTTTTTATTTTGTTTATTAGTGTTTTGGAAAAAAGTGATAAAAATCTTTTTTGGATAAACGATGCCGATAAATCGCCACTCATTTTTTCGGCAATGGGACTGTTTTTATTTTAATTTTATTAAATGACTCTATTTTAAACCCAATTTTATTCAAGGCCGAATTATTTAGAGAAACTGGTCAGGCGTACCAAGTACGATTCTAGGTAAGGGAATTAGGTACGTCGGCCCGTTGGAAGCCGACGCCCGGAAGACCGGCCTCTTTTAACCTACGATTTCTAATTAATTTTATTTTCGAAAAAGCCAATTATTTAAACCCAACCCGAACAAATCGAACCGAGTTCCTATGTGGAAAATTATTTAATCGTCCCAAATAAATTCATCCATTGCATCCATTCATAAATAAATCATCATATCCATCATCCACCCATAATACACATCGAATAAAGATAAAAAGACCCGCTCTTGCCTTATGGTTAAAGGCGGGCCACAAACCGAGTTTAATAATATAATTAATGATAAACAATAAGAAATAAATCCTAAAAATCTCATAATCATCAATAATTAATTGACTTAGTTTGATTAAGACTCAGTTTGCCCATAATTGATCATTTTCCGGGTTAGGATTAAAGTCTACTTAATGAAATGAAATTAAAACAAAATAACAAAAATAAATTGAAACTAGGAAACAGTCTCATCACGCGGGTGTTCTATGGAAGAACAGTCGCGTGGCGCAACTCTTATCCTTGAGTCACGCAGCTGTTCTATGAAGAACAGTCGCGTGACGGAACTCTATCATATTACTGGAGCTTGGAACAGTCGCGTCACGCGAGTGATCTATGGAGAACAGTCGCGTGACGGAACTCCTACCTACGTGACGGAACTGTTTGTGACTTACTCCAAATCCTCAACTTTATTGATTATTTATTCAAGATATCATATTAAATACAAATATGAGGATAAAAGTATATTGGGTATACAAATAGCTGTGTCACGCAGGTGGTCCAGTCCGAATCAAAGACTTTTGGACATGAACAGCCGCGTCACGCAGGTAGTAGCTGCGTGACGCGACTGCTCTGGTCCGCAACTACCTTTCAAACTATCTTTTTTACGTTTCTTTTTTGTTAACAGTGGTTTAACACAACTCGAAAATACTCAGAAATGGGCAAAATGGCGTTTAACCAATACCAAATTAACCAAATACTAGAAAAATGAGATTTTTATGAGATAGAATATTAGAAATGAAAAAGAGAAGTTAGAATCGTTACCTAGCCCTCAGATTTGAGGATTGCATGCACTGGAATTAGTTCAGAGATGTTGTATCACGATTCCAGAAGCATGGTTATCCAGCAAACGTTTTCCTTTTATCTTTTCTCTTTTTTTTGTTTTTCTTTTGATTTCCAAAACCAAAAATGTCTAATGGTTTGATCTTCCTCAAGTTTACTCACTTGAGTTCTTGGGGAAGAAAACCCTAGCCGTTTTTGTAAACTTAGGTTAAAGCTTTTCAATTTTTTAGAGCCAAGAATCAGAGAAAAAAATGTCAAAAGTCCCGTTTTTGCTGTGAAATGTTGTATTTATATGGCTAGGGCAATAGGGCAGTCGCGTCACGTGGGTAGAAGCTGCGTGACGCACCCGTAAACCTGCGTGACGCGACTTACTTTTCGTACAGTTGCCGCGTATCCATACAAACAATGCAGGCCATTGCACGGGCGCGCGCCAGAGGTGTCAGCCCTGTTAGAGCTGCGTGACGCAGCTAAGAGTGCCGTCACACAGGTACTAGCTGCGTGACGCAGCCCTAACACGGGTCAGGCTCCTTTGGGCGGTTTGATTCAATTTTTGGTTCAAACACTTCTGGTTTATCGTGATACCTTGTCCCTTGTCCTCATATCATCATTGGGTCAGGTGGAGGCATAAAATCACGCGTCAACAGTTTGCCCCCCCACTTTATCATTAATTGTATAAACGATTAATGTTAAAGTGGTCTATTGACGCGCCTTCTATCAGGCAATCCTCTCGAAGCTCGGTTTGATCGGCTTGGAAAGATGCTGAATCAATCATCTGGTCACCTCCTAAGCTCGGTTTGATCAGCTTCGTCGGTTTCCATCCAACATATGAATGACTTCAAAGCCCGGTTTAATCGGCTTGGAAGACACCTTCGGGGCTCGGTTTGATCGGCCTGAAGGGTTTTGAAGATTTGGTCACCTTCTCAGCTCGGTTTGATCGGCTTCGTCGGTTTCCACGGAATCTGAAGAGACATCCTCGAAGCTCGGTTTGATCGGCTCGAAAAATGTTGATTTGGTAACAAAGTCTTCGAAGCTCGGTTTGATCGGCTTGAAGAGCTTTGATCTGGCCACCTACTCAGCTCAGTTTGATCGGCTTTGTCGGCTCCAGTCGATTTTGAAAGGGCATCTTCGAGGCTCGGTTTGATTGGCTCGAAAGACGTGGATTTTACCCTGGTCAACTTCGCAACTCAACATCATTGACTGGGGAAGAAGTCCCGAACAGCTTTGCAATACAACATCACTGATCGGAAATTGAAATTGTTCTGATTAGCTTCGCAATGCACCATCACTAATTAGAAGGACCTATCGGCTTCGAAAAACCATCATCAGTTGGCCTGAAAAATTGTTCACCAGAAGAAAGAGAGCAATGTCCGTGTACGAACAGACTTTGCTTTCTGTTAGAAAAATATTGGAACATCACATGTTCCCATGCATTACTTATGAAAAATTTTGTAAAAATTTTGGCGTAAACGATTTAACAGACAATTTGTTATCTGCATTTTCAGATATACCTTTTATGATATAGTAGTCGAAAGAAAACTCACCTGAGGGTAATCTGGGCAATTTGATGTCCTGCCCCCTGTGCGATGAGTAGACAAAAATTGCTGACGTGTACGAGGCACACATTGACGTCAAGTTGCCGGAATGGGTCGTTGTGGGCTTTTGAAATGGGCCGTGTGGGCCTGTTGGGCTTGAAAAGAGATAATGGGCCCGATGCTCTTTTTGGGCCTGAAAGAGTGGGCTTGGGCCCAGCTTGTTTACTATAAGTAACTTCTTTCATAACCAATTCAGTTTCACTCATTCACAAACCCTAAGCGATTGAAAATTCTCTGAACTGTTCAACTGAAAAATGATGTCTCAGATTTCAGAAATCCCTGCTTCTGCTTACACTCGGGAGATGGAGACCCTCGGGGCCCTACCCGATATCCCAACCTTTGACGGCGAGCCGGTGCCGGTGAGCCGGAATCCGCTGACCCCTGGGACACGACCGTTGCAGCTTCTGCCATTGCCGGGTACGGAGTTCCCGGTCCGGTACGAGATGAGCCGGATGCGCGGCTTTCAGTCCGAGGTAAGTAGAAAATTCCTTTCTCCTTTTTGTTTTTTACTGCTTTTGATCCGTAGCTGTAGTAAATAAGACTGTAATTTTGTGTTTAGGCCTGCGTCAACAGTCGCGTCACGCAGGTAGGAGTTGCGTGGCGCGGCTGTTCTTCCATGAACAGTTGCGTGACGCAGCTGTTCTTGTGTGAACAGTTGCGTGGCGCAATTGTTCGAGGCGCCAGAAACCCTAGCTTGCCTTGAACCTTATAATCGACCCCTTTTTACGGTGTTAGACCTTGATTTGTTGACGTTTGATTGTTGATAACTCTAGGCTACTTGATTTTGCCCTGAAAATTGCATGAAAACAATACAAACATAGTGGGATTAGGTTGAAATTGAACTACTGCGTACCTTCGACAGTTGCGTCACGCAGCTGTTCTTTGGAAGAACAGTTGCGTGACGCGACTGTTCGTCAATGTGTAAGAGTCTTGAACAGTTGCGTGACGCAGCTAGCGAGATGCGTGGCGCGACTTCGTGGTTGCGTGGCGCAACTGTGGAGCGGTGTGGCGCGAGTGCTGAGGTGCGCTACGCAGCTGTACTTTTGAGTGCGCAACTTGGGCAAAGCTGCGTGGCGCAACTACGTAAACGCGTGACGCGACTTTGTAGTTGTGTGACGCAGCTACGGTTCAAACTGAACTTTGGTTTTTGTTTTTCCTGCCATAGAAGAAAATAAACAATTGTTAGTCTTATATTTATTGAAATCGAAATTTTTCTTACAGGTTAATCTGGGCAAGGCCCGCTCGGGCAGATCGGCTACTGATGCTTCTGCTTTCTGGGATCTGCTGGACCCGCCTATGCCAGCTCGGGTTGTCGCTGTAGGCTTCGGAGATTATGCCGTAGGATTGCGCCGCACGCAGCCTCGTTTCCCGCCCGCTATGCGATATGCATTGATGGAGCGGTGGAACGATTGCACACATACTTTCGTATTCAGGTTCGGCGAGATGACTCTCATGCCCGTGGACTACGCTGCTATTACTGGCCTGCGCTTCACTGGCCTGGTTCCCCCACTGGATGCTCGGTATCAGACGGCCACCCTCGGGGCCCAGTTAGTCCGTTCCTTGCTCGGTGTTACTACGTAGACCCGGTACACCGTACAGGGGTGCATGTCTTACGAGACAGTCTTTCGGTTCTAGGCCGAGAGGATCAGGACCCGGTTGGAGGCTTGGAGGGAGTTGCCAGAGGAGGTCCGACCTGCTGCTCCTGCGTATACTCGGGAGGAGAGGGACCAGGCCGCTCGGTCCTTCTTATTCTATATTATCTCGTCCCAGTTGTTATGCACCTCCCAGAATAAGGGAGACCCGGCGGTGCTGGCATGTCTTCGGGATCTGGGCCAGGTCGGGTCCTTCGACTGGGCCACACTCAGTTTGGTTCATCTCTATCACGGTCTGGATGTCTGGACCCGTGGTAGCGGTGAGTCGAACTGGCTGTTCATCTGCCCTTTGGAGGTAACATTCTTTCACTCTTCGCCTTTTATTTCTCATTCTGAACTGTTCAACTTACTGATGTCGTCACTTTTTCTGCTGTAGGTATGGTCCTATGAGTACTGCATCTACCCGGGCGGTCCGAGCGGTGACTCTCCCATCGAGACGAGGAGGATTCCTCACTATCTGGCCCACTGTCATCACACTTACGCCAGTGGTGGGGATCTCGAGTACTGGCGGAGCTTCCTTAATGACCGGGAGTTGTCCAATGTGAGTATAGAAAGAACCTCTGAATCTTTAGCTTATTTTTCTTTTTTTTTCTTTTTTTTTATCTTAATACATAACAAATACTGATTTCTCCTTCTTTTGTAGCTGTCCCTGACTCCATGGGACTGTGAGGCCTGGCGGACCTACCCGGACTAGGAGGTGGCTGAGTTGCACACCCGGTCGAGGCTGCTGATGCGGGGATATTGGGCCGACCACTACTTCCTTGGAGAGAGAGTTTTCGACACTCCGGTAGTTCCATCATAGCGGAGGGTGCCTCATGCTCCCCCTCAGCATATTTGTCTGCTGGAGGGCTTGACCTGGGAGGACTTGGAGGTAGAGTACAGAGGCTTCTCGGCGAACGATTTCCTGTCCGCCGGTGACTTCCCCTCTTACTTTGCCTCTCGGATGCAGGCGCGGCTTCCCGAGGTCCTCGAGTACACCCAGGTAACTCATCTGATCTTCTGCCTTATTTACTGTTATTACTACTTTCGCTGTTTCAAATCGCTGATGCCATTATTTTCTCTACAGGAGCAGAAGACGCACAAGACTGCGGCTCATTACCGAGCTGAGGCCGGTGGTGCGGCGGCTCCGGCTGGACCGGCCGGTGTAGTGCTGGGTGACGTGCCGTTCCCGCCTGGTATGGAGGTAGTGCTGGATCCCGGTCTAGGCCTTGGATCTGGCATCATCATCCCCACTGATCTTCGACAGGCTCCTCCTCCGGTGCAGCTGGACCCTGAGCACGCTACACACGTAAGTCATAAACCGAATTTACAAAGTTAGAAGCATTTTACCTGAGTAGTCTTTTGATGGATATTCCTTGTTTGCAGGTGCCGGCCCAGAGATACCAGGAGATCTGTCAGCGGTTCGGGTTTGCCCGATCCTACATTGGTCGGCTCTACTCCGAGCGACACGAGTTGGTATGAACTTTACACATGTCTACCCCCTTTTTTGCTTCTTATTATCTGGTAGACTTTCTTACATATGTCTGCTTTTACAGGAGCTGGAGAACGGTAGGCTGCGGAGGCATCAGTCTCGTCAGTCCAGTGCCGTGAGCCGGCTTCAGGCAGAGGTGGAGCGGCTTCGGACGAGACTAGAGGTTGAGGGCATCCCGCTCGATTCTTCTGATGAGGATGAGGATGGTTCTTCTTCCGATGGCGCGTCATCGTCTCCACCTCATCCGACTGTTGCTGGTCCGAGCCGCAGGCGGCGGTAGTCCTACTCCACGTCTCCTCCATTTTTGGACGTTTTTGAACATTTTGAACATTTATTAGTTTTTCATTATTTTTTAGATGGTTGTACAGTTATTTATTTTTATTTTATTTTTATTTATACACATTTTTTATTGTTGTGTGTGTTTATATTTTACAACTGCGAAGTCTTGTTCCTGCAAAAATAAAACACAAGTACAAAAATACAAAAAAGAGGACGGTGTCCCATTTGTTTGCAAAAACGGTGCACCTTGTTAGTGGTCCATGGACCGATTTGTTATTATAAATAAAATAAATGAAATAAATTGAAATAAAGAAAGAATAACATAAGGGACTTAAAATGAAATACTACAAAAATCAATCACCAAACAACAGTGGATCGTATCACTTACCTGACAGGGCGATTAACACGGTCATAAAGATTCAACCTCTTTATTGTACCAATCGTCCTTTTTATTGATTAGTGCGGCTCTAAATGCTCACCAACCCAAGTAGTCCATACATGAGTGTCTTTTCAACTACTTCTGACAGTGGGCATTAAGTCGAATGATGACAATGCTTCACTCACCGGTCACTTTACCCTGCTATAAATGGGCGTTTCATTTCACTTTTCCTTCGCATCCAATCATTCAAAGCAGATCAATTTCTTAGTTAATCCCTTTTTCATGGCCTTCAGAAGCCAAGTCTCATCCTTTGTCCAATCCATCTCTGATGACTTGTGGCAGATTCCCCCTATGGATCAACTTGCCTGGTTAAGATATTTCAAAGACCTAAAACCTAATCATGGTTTCTTGTCTTGGCTCATTACTCATTTTAATCCGAACACGATGGTCTTCCGGTTTGAAGACTCTGAAGTGACTCCGACCTACGAGGAAATTTGTGCCGTGATGGATCATCACCCTGATCAAGACGAGACTCCGGCTTTACCCCCAGGTCCTAGGTATAATATAGCTGAGATTATGGCCTTATGTCCTGTTTATTTCCCTGATGGCATAGACACGGACCAGGGTCTACCTTTAGAGCCCTTTCTTAACAAGGTTCTGTCCATGAATGTTGATCCTTCTTGGATTCGAGCTTGTTGCTTCTTGTTGCTGAATGTATATGCCCTGAAGAACCATCAACCAGGAATTGGAGATTTCCGACTTCTGACAGTAGTTCGTGACATGCAGCTGTATCGTCGTACTGTCTTCATGATGATCATGGGAGAAACGATGTGCTGGGTGAGGGATATTGCCCTTCATATCACCAATTTCAATATTCATCATCGCGGTTGTCCAATATTGCTGCAGGCCTGGGCTTTAGACAAGTTAAGTCTGCTTCTTCCGGTCCCTGCCGTTTGATTCCAACCTATGGTCCTGCCAACTTTCGGTCTCGGACTCGAGGACACTTCGACTTTGGGGATAACCCCACAATTCGGTGGATTTGTCCCTGGTGGAGAATTAGATTGGACACGACTGGAAGTATGAATCTCAACTATGTGTTGTATGCCAGTCTAGACCGTTCCATGGCCTATTTTCCTGACAGGATCAGCCATCAGTATGGGGTGATACAGCGTGTTCCCCGAATCCATAACTTCGAAAGCGGTCTAATAACATCACATCTGTTGACCAGTTTGGCTGACCGTTGGCGAAATCGAAACACTATGTATTTAGATGAAGGAATGATGCAGGATGCCGTGACACCCGCATATGTCAACTGGTTCTTTACCCCACAATGATGTCATGCCCTGTGAGGACTGGCCCTTACTGATAGGCCCTACTAGAGTAAATTGTTGTCTTTTCTTTTCCTTTTTGTACCCGGGCCATGAGCTTTTATTTAAATATATCTGCTTTTCTTTCAATTGATGACATTGTTGGCTCTGCCTTTATTAATTTCTGCTTCCTGCACACATGAATCAACAACATACAATAAACTTTTTCCTTTGGAATCATTTGTCGTGTTAGTTATTTGGGCCTCCTGCCCTTGGGTCAATAAATGACAACTCATAAAATAAAGGTTGTTCTGTAAAGACAAAAGCTTGTGTTTGGAAACAACAAAGAATGGAGTGACTGTTTTATTACCTGCACAAATCAAACACAAAATAACAAATGTAACTCCTTTATGTATGCATGAACCTATGCATGTGCTTGTGAACCCCTCCCCAAAACATCAAAATGCATATTATGCATATGACAAAGGGCAGAAATGCACGTGAATGTATGAGTCGCCACCTTGTTTAATTATTTTAGGGTAAACTAGGAAAAAACCCTAAGTGACTCCAATTTTAATTAACCTAGTTACTAAATTAATTATCCCAAATGTTTAAGGCATGGTCTACGAACTCGAGGTGGATCCCGAGACTATGTCATGCTGATGAATTAACCATGAATGAATGCTTTGCAGGGTGATTAATGTGGTTGGACCAATTAAAATGTTTATGCGATTTTGACTTGCCGCTCGGGGTTAAATCCCTAACGTGCCTACATACTTCCATTTGAATGGAAGATCAAAGTCAACGTAGTTCGATAGGCCTTCTTTGAAGGGCTTTGAATGGGTATGCTTAATGCATGAGTGTGTGTATGCTTCGTGCATTTTGTTTAGGCATTTTGCCAAAGAATTGATTTTTAGGCATTTGATGCCAAAAATGTTGATTTTAGTGGCTTTTAGCCAAAAAGATTGATTTAGGCAATTAGTTTGCCAAAAATTGATGTTTGGGCTTATTATTGCCAAAAAAATGGTTAGGCGATTCGTCGCCAAAGTGACTAAGGCATTTGTGCCAAAAGTTGGTATGGGAAGGCGTTTAGCCAAAAGATTTAGGCAATTTTTGCCAAAAGTGATTATTCGGGCGTTTGTCGCCAAAATGACTGATTTAAGGCTTTTAGCCAAAATGAATTGATTTAGGCAATTTATTGCCTAAAAATTGATTGATTGGGCGTTTGTCGCCAAAATGATTGATTTAAGGCTTTTAGCCAAAATGAATTGATTTAGGCAATTTATTGCCTAAAAATTGATTGATTGGGCGTTTGTCGCCAAAATTGATTGACTTAAGGCAATTTATTTGCCAAAAGCAATTGTTTGAAGGCTTTTAGCCAAAAATTGTGATTTAAGCGATTTGTCGCTAAAAAGTGGTTAATCTAACTTATAGGCAATTTGTTTGCCAAAAATTGATTGAACCGTGGGCAATTTGTTGCCAAAATGTGGTTGATTTAATTATAGGCAATTTGTTGCCAAAACGTGATTGATTAAGGCTTTTTAGCCACAATTATTGATTAATTGGACTTAAGCCAGGCTGTTCAAAATAAAGGCAATTAACCGTAGTTATTGATTAACTAGGTCCTTTTAGCCGATATTGTCGGATTTAATCTTAATACCACAATTATTGATTAACCGGGCATTAAAGCTTAATCATATTTAATTGAGGCAGTTTATTTGCCTAATTGTGATGTGAATGCATTTATGCAGTTGTAGAGTTATTAGGAGTAGAAAAGAAGCATGCATGAAGTGCTAAAATTAAATAGGCAGAGTTTAGTTCATGTACCTGATTTAATCGACGGCCACTTCCTAACTCCAGGTTAAGCTCCTCGTTAAGGGAATTTTAATTAATTTTAATTTAATTTAAGTGACCAATTATCACAACAAGAAAGCAATAAAAACTAAATTAAAAATGCAGAAAAAGCAGTAAAAGAATCGCAAGGAGCGTAGGGGAGAAGGAGCGTCCGTTAACACAGACTGAGTGTGGAAAACAGAAGGCCCGGAGGCTGCTTTTATAGGCAAAATCGGACTGTTTCGGCGGCTCGGGCCGCCGATTTTAGGCGGCTGGGTCGCCGGAGCTTGGCAGCTCGGGCCGCCGGGTTTGGGCGGCTGGGCCACCGGAGCTCGGCGGCTGGGCCGCCGGAGCTCGGCGGTTGGGCCACCGGAGCTCGGCGGCCCGGCCGCTGGGTTGAGGCGGCTCGGCCGTCGGAGCTCGGCGGCTTGGGCCGCCGCCGGTGAGGGCGACCGTAGCCGTCGGTGAGGGCGGCCGCAGTCGCTGTCGCCGGCGGCGCGCCGCCGTGAAGGGGGGGCCGCCGCCGCCGCAGCGGCCGGCGCACTTTCTAGTTTTACACTCCGGAGGCTTTTCCAGGAGCTCCGTAGGTCCAAAAAATATTCCGGGACAAGTTTCGCGATCCTCGCGACGTCCCAGACGTTTTAAGTACCATATTGGCATACTTCCGGTAAATTTCCAAAATGGCCTCTGGTCTGATCGAACTGTTTGCAGTCCGGGAAAACTGGCTTTTTGAGCCTCAAAATTTGATTATTCACAGTGCTAAGGTTTATTTATGGTTTTATATTGATCTTTCCAGGGAAATCACTGAGAAAATGGTGTTCGTCCCTCTGATCAATGTCTTAAAAGAGTTCATTGTTTAAGCAGGGCCAACAGTCGTGACATCTTAGATCAAATGAGTCGATCTTGGATCAAGTAAGCGGAGAGGAAGGTTTTGCATCCTTTGACCATAACCCCGAAACAGTAAGAAAATTTTGAAATTCAAATCCTTTATTGATCTCACTTCTTTTCAACATTATATAGAAGTAAAAAGAATTTATTTTAATACAATGGTCATTTGCTCTAACTACTCGATTTCCTATTCTCCTTCGAGTCAAGTTGATGGTGTTGAGCAACCAATCACACATTTATCATGAATGCATGGCATGAATTTTGCATTTAAACTAAGCACCACGCGTTGATCCTGAAAATTTTATTTTGTTATGCTCTAATTTTTGCCTAAGCCGCCCTTTCGGGTTTTCAACCTAGCGAGCTTAATTTTTACCTAAACCGCCCTTTCGGATTTTCAACTTAGCATTTTTTTTTTAATCGAAATCATCATTTTAGATATAGAATTTCTTCATTTGGTCTTGATTGACGATTCGATTGACAAGTTCTCCTTCCATAGTGACCAATTCAGCGGCGCCTTTTGCTAATAGTTTATGGATTCTGAATGGTCCATGCCAGTTGGGTTTAAATTTCCCACCAGGATGATGTTGGGCTTCGTGATCCAATAATCTGATCAATACCAAATCTCCGTTCTTTAAGGCCCTTGGATGTACTCGTTTATTGTAGAAACGAGCAATTCTTCTTTTTCTCATTTGATCCTGGAATCGAGCATTCAGTCTTTTCCCGTCTAAGAGCGCCAGATCTTCATATCTCTTCTTAACCCATTCCTCTTCGGTCAGACCAGCTTCTACCAAAACCCTAAGAGACTTCTTTTCGAGCTCTATCGGTAACACTGCCTCCATTCCGTATACAAGTTCAAAAGGAGAAGCTCCGTTTACTGATTTGAATGTAGTGCGATGCCCCCAGAGCGCGAAAGAAAGTTTCTCAGCCCAGATTCTGTACCTTTCACACATCTTTGACAGGATTCTTTTGATCTCCTTATTCGCAGCTTCTACTGCACCATTAGCCTGAGGGCGATAAGGGGAAGAATGATGATGCTCAACCTTGTATCTATAAAGCAATTGGCCAACGTCTGCCTGAAAGTGAGAGCCATTATCTGTAACTATGTGATGGGGAACACCATAGCGACAGAAAATGTTCTGTTCAATGAATCTAGCCACATGTTTGGCGGTTAAGGTTTTGTAAGATTGAGCCTCAATCCATCTAGAGAAGTAGTCAACTGCAACCAATATATACTGATGGCCATTGGATGCTGCTGGTGAGATTTTGCTAATAACGTCTATACTCCATGCAGAAAAGGGCCAGGAAGGAGTTGTCGGGTGGAGTTCAACAGCAGGTAAGTGGCTTTTATTGTCATGGTATTGGCAAACTTTGCAATGCTGCACATACCAAACATAGTCACCTTCCATCTTCACCCAGAAATAACCCTGCCTCATGATTTTTCTTGCTAAGCTCATGCCGCTTAAATGAGTACCGCAGACTCCTTCATGCACCTTCTTCATTATGTCTTCTCCCTCTCTCTTGCTCACACATCTCAGCAACATTCCATCCCAAGCTCTTCTGTAGAGTTCACCATCGGCCAGAACATAATTCAGGGCCATTTTTCTGAGAACTGCACGGTCTTCTTTCGTAGCATTATCAGAAAAAGTACCGTCTTTTATGTACCTCAAGATATCCGTGAACCATGGTTCTTCCTCCGATTCTACCTGATTCACAAAATGTTCTTTATAACACGGGATATTGGCTGTGGTAATGATAAATGGCTTTTTTGGAACTTTACTTAAATCCTGCCAAGCCGATGCTAAGTTTGCCAAGGCATCTGGAATTCTGTTATAGGTTCTTCCTATGTGAGTGAAAGTGATCTTGTCGAATAGTGCTGCCTTTTTCAATAAGTACTCGACATAGGGCTTTAATCTTTCTTCTTCTACCTTCCATCTCTCGTTAGCATGTTCAATAACCAATAACGAATCTCCTATTACTTCGACCTTCTTAGCACCGGATGCAAGGAGAGCTTCCATCCCTATGATGCATGCTTCATATTCTGCCATGTTATTAGTGACCGGAAACAACAGCCTCTTGCACATCGTGGTAACCTCGCCATTAGGTGCTTCGATTATGATACCAGCTCCGGCTCCATTTCTGTTGGCTGATCCATCAAAGTACAATCTCCAAGCTCCTGTTTCGATGCATAGTAGGTACTCATCCGGAAACTGCAATTCCCAAAGTTCATCACTTGCAATTGGATTTTCTGCCAAGAATTCTGCTACAGCCCGACCCTTGACCGTTTTCTTCGTTAGAAACTCTGCATCCACGCTAGACATCTGAATTAACCACTTAGACAACCGTCCCTCTAGAGTAGGCATTTTCTGCAAGTACTTCAGAGGATCAATCTTGGAGACAAAAGTGACCTTGAAGGAATCAAAGTAAGGCCTCAACTTCTTTATCGACCACACTACTGCCATGCATGTTTTCTCAATCAGATTGTACTTCTCTTCTGTAGGCAGTAGTTTCTTGCTAATGTAATAGATAGCCTTTTCTACTCCAGCTGTGTCCGGCTGTACCAACATTGCTCCCACTCCTGCGTCTTCTACAGATAGATACAAGATTAGAGGTTCTCCCGGTCTTAGTGAACTGAGCACCGGTGGATTCATCAAGTATTTCTTTATGTGGTCAAAGGTCTTCTGGCAGTCCTCGTTCCACTTGACTGGCTGATTCTTCTTCAGTAGCTTAAAAATTGGAGCATAGGTGATGGATAACCTCGAAATGAACCTGCTGATGTACTGAATTTTACCCAGGAAGCTTCTCACCTGTCGTTCTATTCTCGGCGGTTCCATGTCCTGAATGGCTTTTATTTTGTCGGGGTCAACCTCAATCCCATTAGGTCCTACAACGAAACCTAACAACTTTCCCTTTGTTACTCCAAATACACATTTCTTGGGATTGAGTCTCAAGTTGTACTGCTTCACTCGTGCGAAGAACTTTTCCAACATCTCTGCATGTTCTTCCTGTGTCTTTGTCATGATCACCATGTCGTCCACATATACTTCTAACCCTTTATGGATCATATCATGAAACAAAGTCGTAGCCATTCTCTGGTATGTTGCCCCGGCATTCTTCAATCTGAATGGCATCACTTTGTAGCAAAATGTTCCGAAGTCCGTGGTGAAGGCCATCTTGTGCTTGTCCACTAAAGCCATCAGTATCTGGTTATATCCGGAGAATCCATCCATGATAGAATAACATCCCATTCCAGCAGCACTGTCGATTAAAACATCTATGTGCGGAAGTGGAAAGTCATCTTTGGGTGAGGCTTTATTCAAGTCTCTGTAATCAACACAGACCCTTATCCTCCCATCTTTCTTCAGTACCGGGACTATATTCGCCAGCCATTCCGGATAGTGAACTACTTCTAAGAATCCTGCATCCAACTGCTTCTGGACTTCCGCTTTGATCTTGTCTTGCCATTCTGGTCTGACCCTCCTTCTTTTCTGTTTTGTCGGCTTAACTCTCGGATCAGTAGGAATGAAGTGCTCTGCAATTGATTTGTCGATCCCTGGCATGTCCGCATAGCTCCAGGCAAACACCTTTGAATTTCTTTTGATACATTCTTGAAGATCCTGTCTGAGTTCAGGTTTAAAGTCTGATCCGATTTCGATTATTTTAGGATCTTCAGTGGTGCTTAAGTTAAATGCAAAATGATGCAATGCATTTATGTCAAATATGCGCGTGGTATAATCAATGCCATGAACGTGACAATTAGGAAAACAAGAAAACAAATAGTCAAAGTTCACTTCCATTGATTGAAATAAAAGAGGAAAACCATCCATATTGTTCTCAAAACAAGCATCAGAAAAGCAAAATACAGGATTAATTGCCTGTTCAATACATTCATTACAAGTGTCTTTTATTGCCTAGACCACTTCATCGGCATTCGTAACCTCTTCTTCTTCCTCTGGGGTAGCTTCTATCTTCTCTTCAGCTAGCTTCGCCTCCAATGCCTTCCTCTCCGCCTCTTCGGCGTCTTCGGCAGCTAGAACCGACTGTAGGATGCGCGCCTTGGCCTTTTGCTCTTGCGCCAACTTGGAAGTTTCATCCCCAATCCCCAGAAAGTCTTCAAACTCGGATATCTTCTTCAACCAATCAGATTCAGTGCTTGCTTGTGTCATACCCACCATAAACTCAGTCCCATCCACCAGTTGTTCCAAGGAAGGTTCGGGCGACTTGATCAGCTTCTCCTCATAATCAGTCATAAATATCTCCAAACCGGGGTAGGTCTTTCCCCTACTCTGAAATTCCCCTTCAGCTTGTGGAACAAAGAAGATCTGATTCACATTCGACGCTCTGATTGGAGACCGAATCTCATATTTTTCCTTCCTTCTATTTTCAGAATAGCCCAATCCGCGCTTGTCTTGTTGCCCCAATGCCGATGAGAGAGGCTCAAACCTTCCTTGCAACTCCCGGCCTAGACCCTTGCCGTATTGCCAATTCATCTTCTTCATCATCTTCCTAGAGAAAGGACTCATTCTATTCACTGCGCTTTTGCTCTTGGTGAGGGACGCATCGATTACTGCCACCTGAAAACCTATTAACGGTACTACCAGCTCTAAACCTTCCACTATTGTCACACTCAAATCCTCTTGCGCGTTGACTGTCACCATATCCGTACCCCACGGAATTTTTACTTTTCTGTGCAGAGTGGACGAAACTGCGCCTAAAGGGTGTAGCCATGGTCTTCCTAGCAAAAGAGCATAATTGGCTAAGATGTCATGCACCACTACATCTACCCAACTTTCCACAGCTCCCGTGGATATCTTTGCTTTAAAAGTCCCTTTTGCATTCCGCATAGTGTTATCATAAGCCTTGACCACCATATTTGATGATTCGAGTTCAGACTCTTCAATTTTAAATTTGGATAGCATCTTTTGCGGACATACACACAATGCCGATCCATTATCCACCATCACATTCCGGGTATCTCGTCCATTGACGGCGATCTGAATGTACAACGGCTTACAGTGGTTTCTTCCTTCTAGTGGAAGGTCTGAGTCAAAGAAAGTGATCTCGCCTATCCTCCGTTGTAGCACATTGATCATATCAACACTTTGAATTCGCGCTGGCACTCTGACAAAAGTCATGGCTTTAAGTAAAGCTTCCCTATGTTCCTTAGATGCTATCAACAAATCCCATATTGAAATGTCAGCTCTTGTTCTTTGTAATTGACTCAGCACCGAACTGGCAGTCACCCCATTAGGAGCCTTGTTCTGACTGCTTTCTCCAACCTCAACAGCCTTCTTCTGTCCTTTTACTGCCTCTTCCTCTTTCTTCTTTTCTTTTGGCTCCTCTCCGCCTTTCTCTGTCATTCTCTTCTTCGTTCCGTCAACAGCAACCTCTTTCCCCTTGGTCTGCATACTACTCTCGGGATTGTATACCCGCCCACTCCGGGTCAAACTCTGAACACCTACCTCGTTCACGTCCTCCTCACTGCTATAGTACCACTGTTCTTCTTGATCAGCTAAGCTCTTCTGAATGGCCAGCTGGAGCTGTTCATCTTCATCCTCTAGTACATCGCCCACTTTCACAGTGATACTTTTCTTGATTTCAATCTTCACTGGCATCTTCTCTTCCTCATCACTACTACAGTCATCCCATATGTTCAACATGGCACACATCCGCTCTTCCCATTTTGCTTCAGCCAATACTACCTCTTCTGGTAATCCACTCCCGATTGCATTGACCGATCCACCTGACTGAGTCTTACGGGAGGGATAATTATACTGATATTGGGGAAGCGGGTTGTTCTTGGTGCTTGGCTTATTCTTGTCTGAAGGCTTGGTAATCTTCCCACTGTCAATCAAATCTTGAATATCATGCCTCAATTTGAAACATTCATCAGTTGAATGCCCTTTGCACCGATGATAATCACAATTTCTGTCCATGTACCTCCCTCGCACGGGCTTAGTTGGATCGACTGGCAGCTTTGACAACACTCCGTTCTTGATACATGACCTTAGCACTGTGCTCAAGGGTCTGCCTAAATCTGTGAATTCTCTTCTGGCTCTCTCATTAACTGCCCCCACTATGGCATTACTGTTCCCCGACTAGTTCTGATTACTGCCCCCGACACCTCTGTCACCATAAGAAGTCCGGTAGTTGCCAAACCCTCTGTTCTTTTTCTTTTCTTCCTTATACAGCTCTTCTATGTTCAGGCCAGCGCTTTGAACTAGAGCAAAATCGGTGAGAGGTTGGGTCAACATCCTTTCCTTGAAGAAGGGCAACAGGCTCCTACTGAAGATACGGATCAATTCTTTATCCTTCGGTCTTGTCTGAACTCTATACAGCTTCGTTCTCCACCTCCTATAGTAATCAGAAAAGCTTTCATCCTTCCCCTGTCTTAAGCTTTCCAAGTCGCGCAAGCCAAACTCGTCACTCTCGTCAGTCTTGAAGTGTTTAAGGAAAGCGGTCTGCAACTTGATCCAATTCTTCTGCACCTCTTCATCTAGACCATCATACCATCTCCGGTAGTCTTTGTTTAGTGTTTGCGGAAATGCACGCAAAACATCTTCCTCATTGTATCGATTCATCTGAGAGACTCGGAGGAATTCGGATAGGTGAGAACGAGGATCATTGTCTCCTTCAAATATAGAATGCTTGAATGTTTTAAATGAGGCCGAGCTGGTCGGGTGCAAAACATACTCAGTGATGTGAAAATTAGTGACTAGGTCTTTTTCCTTCATTGTAGCCATTTTGTCAAATCTTTCCTTCAGCTTAGCCAGTTGCTTGAGCACATCATTCTCAACAGGTGTGGCGTTTCCCACAGAAGTCTGATTATCTGACACAGGGTCGGGCACTTGCCTCTCTTCAACCACAGGCTGGCTACTAGAAGGGAGAGTATTTTGGTTTTGAGCCCTGTCTTGAGCGAGAGCAGCGGCCACAATCTGAGCGATGGTCCTCATCTGAGCTTGTGAAAACCTGGGCTCACCCCCTATATCATCTGCCATTTCTACTGAATCTGAGTCGGGCTCTAAATCTGATGAACTTGGATAGTTTACTGAACTGACCGGGATGAACTCGGGGATTGGGGATGTTCTGAGTAGACGCTGACCAGGATGTCGGTGCCAAACTCTCAAAGCAGTTTCCCGGGAAGGATCAATTCTGATAAAAAATTCTGAGTTAAAAGGGGTTCCTGCATGTATGCATGCGAAAATGAAAGCACATAGGATGAAAAATGCATTTCTAATGTGCTAAAGCAAGCATGGAAATAAGATCTCGAGTTCAATGACTGGACCAAAAATTCGGTATGAATAATATAACAATAACTTATTTTGTATTTAAGCATTTCGAACATTATCTGTCGTCGACCGTTCCTTTTGGATTTCCGATCGACCATTTTCTCTCAAATCCCTAACTTTTGCCTCGGAATGAAAGAATTTTCGAGCGGGATTTTATTATTTTGTTATTGCGTATTTTATGTATCCTTACTTTTTGCCTTGGAACATATGGCCCCAAGCAGGATTTTCATTTTATTCTGTTACAAATTTTCTAATCTCTCACTTATTTTCAGATAATGCGAGAAATGTAAAAATACAAAGGAATCACAACCCCCTTATATCTCCCTTTTCTTTCGGGTATCGATTCACTATAAGCGATTGCATAATATTATTCAAAAAGAATTTGAAATCCAGTCTTAAAATCAAGGTCAAATGTCCATACCGAACATTAGCTCTTATTAATGCATGGCTGAAAAAGAAAAACATTACATGGTGCATGAATGCCACAACATATGTACAGTTTATATCAAACAAGGGAACGGGAGTTAGGAAATGCATGCCTTCCAACCTTATTTCTCCCACACACGAATTCCGTTGGTATAAATTCCGACATCTGTTTCCTAGGAATTGGTCTAATCTCGACAACCAACAGGGGGTTTTGAGATTGACGATATTAACTCTCGGAAATGAATGTGGTATAACAACAGCAAACAGAATCGGGTGCACCTTAGGGGAAGTAACTAAGGCTTTTATCTATGTGCATTGGCTTTGGTCTTATTAGGTTAACAAAGTCTGGGTTCCGCAAACAGGATTCGGGCTTTGTTGGGCCTACTCCTTTTGATGCACCTTTGAGGTACTAGGCTTGCGGTTGGTAGTAATGTTAATTCTTGGATGGATGCACCTAAAACGCGAGGTTTAGGCTAGATCCACCGTCAAACTTAACACCAGTACCGAAGGGTAGTACGGGTAGAATGAGGTGAGAAGAGAGAAATGCGAATGAATACAAAAATCCTATGAAGGAAAAAGAAAGCAATTAAACACATACGGACGATTAATAATTTTCCATCGGCTTTTCTAACCAATTTTATTTAGAAAAGTAGGTTTAGAGTCAATTCCCAATTGCAACCATTTGATTATTTATTAAAAACAACCGGGGATTAGTGGGTGCAAAATCCCCAGTGAAGTCGCCAAACTGTTTTCGCCGAAATCCTGAACCCCGGAAGGATCTCGAAAAATGTCTTTTTTATTTTGTTTATTAGTGTTTTGGAAAAAAGTGATAAAAATCTTTTTTGGATAAACGATGTCGATAAATCGGTCTTACAAAATGATTTTTAGTCGCCACCCATTTTTTCAGCAATGGGACCGTTTTTATTTTAATTTTATTAAATGACTCCATTTTAAACCCAATTTTATTCAAGGCCGAATTATTTAGAGAAACTGGTCAGGCGTACCAAGTACGATTCTAGGTAAGGGAATTAGGTACGTCGGCCCATTGGAAGCCGACGCCCGGAAGACCGGCCTCTTTTAACCTACGATTTCTAATTGATTTTATTTTCGAAAATGCCAATTATTTAAACCCAACCCGAACAAATCAAACCGAGTTCCTATGTGGAAAATTATTTAATCGTCCCAAATAAATTCATCCATTACATCCATTCATAAATAAATCATCATATCCATCATCCACCCATAATACATATCGAATAAAGATAAAAAGACCCGCTCTTGCCTTATGGTTAAAGGCGGGCCACAAACCGAGTTTAATAATATAATTAATGATAAACAATAAGAAATAAATCCTAAAAATCTCATAATCATCAATAATTAATTGATTTAGTTTGATTAAGACTCAGTTTGCCCATAATTGATCATTTTCCGGGTTAGGATTAAAGTCTACTTAATGAAATGAAATTAAAACAAAATAACAAAAATAAATTGAAACTAGGAAACAGTCGCGTCACGCGGGTGTTCTATGGAAGAACAGTCGCGTGGCGCAACTCTTATCCTTTATTCTGGAACCCATAAAAGTTGAGTCATGCAGCTGTTCTATGAAGAACAGTCGCGTGACGGAACTCTATCATATTACTGGAGCTTGGAGCAGTCGCGTCACGCGAGTGTTCTATGGAGAATAGTCGCGTGACGGAACTCCTACCTACGTGACGGAACTGTTTGTGACTTACTCTAAATCCTCAACTTTATTGATTATTTATTCAAGATATCATATTAAATACAAATATGAGGATAAAAGTATATTGGGTATACAAATAGCTGCATCACGCAGGTGGTCCAGTCCGAATCAAAGACTTTTGGACATGAACAGCCGCGTCACGCAGGTAGTAGCTGCGTGACGCGACTGCTCTGGTCCGTAACTACATTTCAAACTATCTTTTTTACGTTTCTTTTTTGTTAACAGTGGTTTAACACAACTCGAAAATACTCAGAAATGGGCAAAATGGCGTTTAACCAATACCAAATTAACCAAATACTAGAAAAATGAGATATTTTTTTAAGAGATAGAATATTAGAAATGAAAAAGAGAAGTTAGAATCGTTACCTAGCCCTCAGATTTGAGGATTGCATGCACTGGAATTAGTTCAGAGATGTTGTATCACGATTCCAGAAGCATGGTTATCCAGCAAACGTTTTCCTTTTATCTTTTCTCTTTTTTTTTGCTCTCTTTATCTTTTTTTTTTTGTTTTTCTTTTGATTTCCAAAACCAAAAATGTCTAATGGTTTGATCTTCCTCAAGTTTACTCACTTGAGTTCTTGGGGAAGAAAACCCTAGCTGTTTTTGTAAACTTAGGTTAAAGCTTTTCAATTTTTTAGAGCCAAGAATCAGAGAAAAAAATGTCAAAAGTCCCGTTTTTGTTGTGAAATGTTGTATTTATATGGCTAGGGCAACAGGGCAGTCGCGTCACGTGGGTAGAAGCTGCGTGACGCACCCGTAAACCTGCGTGACGCGACTTACTTTTCGTACAGTTGCCGCGTATCCATACAAACAGTGCAGGCCGTTGCACCGGTGCGCGCCAGAAGTGTCAGCCCTGTTAGAGCTGCGTGACGCAGCCCTAACACGGGTCAGGCTCCTTTGGGCAATTTGATTCAATTTTTGGTTCAAACACTTCTGGTTTATCGTGATACCTTGTCCCTTGTCCTCATATCATCATTGGGTCAGGTGGAGGCATAAAATCATGCGTCAACAGCCATGTTTCAGCCATTTGGTGCAAGTTAGTTTATCCTTTTTTTTTCCAAAGCCAATACTGCTTTTTGCATATCAAACTTCTTTAGTAAATATATTTGAATGTATCTATTTTTGCTCAGAAGAACATGTTAATGGAACACCGTTGATGG
The DNA here is from genome assembly GCF_041381405.1 of Jatropha curcas. Lineage (NCBI taxonomy): Eukaryota > Viridiplantae > Streptophyta > Magnoliopsida > Malpighiales > Euphorbiaceae > Jatropha > Jatropha curcas. The sequence continues at coordinate 5,867,857 of NC_143157.1, read as the reverse complement.
TTTATGGAGGAGATTGGCTAAGAAAACCTCCTTATTTGCCAAAAGATAGTTTAAAGCAATAATATTTTGTAACAAACATAGTTGCTTTTAAAATAAAATCAATTTGTAAAACCAATAAATCAAATCGATTTTATTTCTAAAAGTTTAAAGGAGAATTACAATTGTATCTCTATAAAATACCAAAATTTTTGGAAATACATTGTATATCCCTAAATTTTGCTTCCGTTAGACTATCGTATCCTTCTGCCAATTTTCTCACTTCTCCAAGTTAAGTCAATGCAAAAAAGGTTGGTCAGAAGAGAGAGATGAATTTATATACCTAAACTAACCCATTGATGACATATATACTTATTAAGCCTCTGTTTTATTGATGAAAGTCAGATAATGGGAAAAGGGAAAATCAGAGCCTATGAGAACAAGAAGAAGAAGCAGCAGTGGCAGAGAAGAGGACATTGGTGTGCAAAGGAGTTGATGAGTTCTTCGTGACCTTGAAAACTAAATTCCCTAAAGAACGTGAAGTCAATTTCACTGTGAGAAAGGCCTTTATTTTTTTCAAGAGGAAGAGATTGATCGGGATTGGAATAGGAGATGGAAAAAATAGTAGCTGAAGTAGCCATATAAAAGGGAAACCCAATATGTGAAAGAAGCAAACTCACAGAACATGCAAAGAAAGGATGGAATTTTATTTTTTTAATAGTAGCAGTATTTTGAAAATTGGAAAGCAATTGACATAGTGTCAAAATTGATAATTCGGCGAACTTCACTTGAAGAAGATAAGAAAGAAAGATGCAGCTTTCGTTGGGTTAGAATTGGTAAAACAAAATAGAGATATTGATGAACCAGAGATTGACGGTAGCAAGTGTAACAGTCTGATTTTCTTTTAGTGTCGGTAATAGTGATTTACCAGTTTATGAATAGTACCATCGGTCCGGGACTTGGAATTATTTTAGTCCAAGAAAAATTACTATACATATTGAATATTTTATTTACTATTTTTGGAGCATGTTTGCATGATTTAGGCGGGTAGAAAATATTTCATGAATATTAGTAGAGAGTTTATGTATTAAATGAATATTATTTCTAGTGTGGTACTTTAAGAAATAAATTAGGAATTATTTTAGTGGAGTTAATTTAATTAATTGGTGGACTGAAATCATAAGTAGAAGAGAATTATTTGAGGAATATTTAGAGCCATTGGATGAGAGGGGTGGCCAATCCAAGAGCAGGTTCTGGACTTGATCTTAGCCACACATTTGGCATTTAGGAAGTCAAATTTGACTTTTGTCACCTTAAAGTTATCACCACCTAAGTAACACTTTCTCTTTCTTCTCTTCTCCTTCTCCAACGCCATTTTCATCTTCTTCCTCTTCCTTCATTTTCTTCATTTTCTTACCTCCAAATTACCACCAAGCTACCTAATTAAACCATGGAATAGTACTTACTTCTTAAGAATTAAGTAGTAGAAGGTGAGATTGGTGATTAAAAGTAAAGAGAATTGAAGTTACCATTGAAGCAAGTAAGTTGTGGTTTTTGAGTTTTGTGAATTAATAAGTAGAATTCATGGTTTAGACATATTATTGATGCATTAAATCATGCTCCAAAGGTAAAGAGAAAGCTAAGGAGTAAGGCTTTCCAAGCTTATTCAAGCCTGTTCATAAGGTTAGTGCAATAATATTCTCTTTCCCCTTTCACTTGTTTAAGTTGTTTTTAATTTTTAGGTTTTTGAATGTATTTTGGGAACTTTGTATGTTTTGGTTAAATTGATGAATTTTAATGTTAGATATGTTCTTAAGTGGGATTGGAAATCATTTTCGACCCCTTTATACTTCCCATCTATTTCTGACTTCTTCATGAAAGTTGTAGCTCTATTTCTCAGCTTTCCAAAACATATTCTTATGTCTAATTCCAATACTTGTAGCTCAACTTCTGATTTAAATACCAAAACTGGCTCTGTTATGGTGTCTTACTTGTATATCCGAAATGATTGTCCATTTTGACCACTAAAATGGCAAACTAATGTCTTATGTTCTTCATAAAAGTTGTAGCTCTGCTTCTTAGCTTTCCAACCCATCCTCTTGTGTCCAATTTGGAGATACATAGCTCAACTTATGGCTAAAACACCCAAACTGACTCTGTTGTGTCGGGCCACATGCATCACTAAATTGAGTGCCCATTTTGACCATTATAATGACAGGATTAGATTCTGAGTTCTTCATAAAGGTTGTTTCCCTATGTCTTGAGACTTCCCTCGCTTTAGATTGGTTTAATTTGAGTGTTTGGTTAAGTAGGAATTCAATAAACATTGGACTTGGTTCTGCTGAATCAGGTCTGGTCTATTAGTCTGTGTTCCTAGCTTTTGTTTGCTATCTTACCAATTGATCTGGGCTGTGATCCCTTCATAACATTTGTAGAATTGCGTCTTAGCTTTCTAATGAATTAATTTCATTCAATTTGGAGATTTATAACTCAAGTTATGTTTTAAAACCCAGCAAAGGTCAAGTTTATGAAAATGCCGACAATTTCTTGATTTATGTACTTCTATACTATATTAAGTATATATATATATATTTGAAATATTTCCTTTGAAGAATGTGTAATTTTTGTAAGTTGTAAGTTGAGAAATTTTGAAATGATGGGTATTAAGTAATGAAGTGTTTTGATTAAGAATTTTGAATAAGTAATAAAGTCCTTTGTGAAAGAATGATTTTGATTTGGGCTCTACTATGCATGATGAAATGTGGTATGATGAGATTGATTTTGTTATGTGAAGCTATGATCATATGCTAAGGTTATCAGCCATTATAAATAGCCGACGCGCTTAATTTTGTGATGGGGGTGGCGCTTTCATAGGCCACAATTGTGTGATGGGGGTGGAGCTAACATAGGCCACGATCAAATCTGCTTATGTTCATTCTATATTAGTACGAGCCTTAACTAAAGAATGAAATTTTATTTTTGCTCTAAAAGAATGAAGACATATTTTTATTTATAATCTTCTTATTGCTTTCAAAGTGTTTTAATTAAATTAATGTGATTTCGGTATGTATATAATTGAGTAATTTAAAGCACTTGCTAGACTTGCCTTGGCTATTCTTATTATTTTAATTGTTGGTTATTTAGCACCACTGAGTCTTCCACTCAGCGCGTTGATTTTTATTACGCGCAGGTTAGGAGCGGATGATGTTTTTCAAGACCAGAGAAGTAGCATCAGAGTAGATATAACATTTTGGGTAGGATCTTTTGTAAATGGTGACTTTTGGCATGTATATAAAATATTGTGTTATGGAGGTTGTATATAAGAAGTTTATAATTTGTTAAGAGTTATTATTATTTAAGGAAATAACATCTCATTATTTTTGGTGAATAATGATTATATCTTCCGTGAAAAGAGAATGTGTTTAGAATATTGTGATGAAACCTAAGTATATTGATGGATATTTAGAAGTGCTTGTGGTATGTTGTGTTGAATTGGAGTTTTGGGGTTTGGAGAAAATTGGAAGTGTGTATATTTTCTTTGTGTGGCAAGTTAATTTTTAGGGGAAATTCTTGCGAAATTTTCATAGGAATTTCCTTAAATATTATTTTATTTATTTCTGTTTTGTTAAAAAAAATGTTAATTACTTGCCTCCTTATGAAAATCTAGCCACTTTCTAATTTGTGATCTAGCTTTAATAAGTGACATAAGACGGTGCTCCGGCACCAATTATGGCATCCGCCGTCTGGTTCTCCGGGATTGGCCGGTGGGTGTTACAGCAAGCTTCATCCACAATTTCAATTTATTAAGCCATGCCAGACTAAGTCAGGGAAGGGTGTAAGCTTTGACAGGAAATAGAGAATAGGATAATAAAAAGTGGAGGGTGATTCCTTTTTGTATTACGTATGCCTAGTTCAAGCAAACTCGTTGGACTTTTGATGGAGTATAGGAACAAATGATCAAGTTGTTGTTTTCCAAGGTCTTTGTACTGCATTTCTTTCCTACCGTTTGTTTTTATTATCAATATATTTAGCCCTTTAATAGCCTTCAAGTGGAAATTTTATACTATTTCTTTCTTTTTTGATTCTTCACATTCAGTCTTCTGGTTGCTCTTAGGTAGTTTCCAAATGCCATGTGTTCGGGAACAATCCATGTCTTTCATAAGAAAATTTATTTTTTACCAAAAAGAGAGAGAGAAGCACTTTTCTAGTCATGAGCGGATCTAAGAATAAATTTCAGCTCCAATATTAGGTTATACATTAGCATTATACAATTATGTGGATATTGGAGGAGGTTCGGTGAAAAGATTTCTACATTGTATTTTGCATGATAATTATTCAATATTACCATACCATGGATATTTCATGGCTAATTTTCTCAATTTTTGGCACATAATGTATTTACCGGACCATGGATCTTTAGATTATTATGGTTTGCTAAGCCCCAAGCTACTTGTTATTCTTAACATGGCTGACACTAAGGAGGGACAATGTTTGTGACTAGGTATTAAGAGGTGACCAAGCAAATGGCTTGCGCTAGCCAACAAGAATAAGGAAAACATCTTGTTCTAATGAAGGGTTTTTGCCATTTCCTTAAGCATTTAACGGAAAAATAAATAATAAGGATAGAAGGATAGAATAATTCGACGAAAGCAAAATTTTGGGATATACAATGTATTTTCAAAATATAAGGATATGTCATTAATTTTGATATTTTATAGGGATAAAATCTTAATTTTTCTAAATTTAAGTCTATGACAGCAAAAACATGGAAGTTAAACAATCGGATAAATATTTTAGAATAATGATGGATTAGTAATTTTGTCTTTTTAATAATATTTAATTATGGATAAGTTATTTTTTCGACAGAAGGATCAAATTATTTGACGGAGCCAAATCTCGAGGACTACTTATTAGGTTTACCAAAATAGAGAGACGAAGTAGTAATTTTATTAGGTCAAATCTCAGGGACTAACTAGTATTTTATCCAAAATTTTAATAGTAGTTATAGTTAAAATATAAAAAAATTACTATTATGTCCCTATATATATCGAAACACAACTACTTCATCCTTACTTTTATAAAAATACTTTTTGAAGCCCATATCTTTTGAATCGTTAAACGAATAGGTCCATTCCTCCAAAAACATATTTTTTGCTGTTAGTTTCTAGTCAAAAATTATAAATATCCATATTTTTCTTTCACATTTTCACTTTATACCAAATCATCTAAATCTCTCTTTTCAAAATTTGCAAAAATAGAGGAAAACAAAACCTCTATCATTTTGGCTTTGGATTCATCCAATCAAGTGCAGAATAATTAATTCACATCTTAATAGTCTTAATAAACGGTATTGTTTTCTTGAACAATAAGTGACAAACAAAAATTAAAATTGCAGTTTTCTCTTAATATTTTTTTTTTCTTTTGCTTTCTTTCAAACCAACCTAACAGATCAAAAACAAAAACTTCAACTTTAACTTAGAAAAATAAAATTTAGAGGATCCATAAATTCAACTATCTTTTTTAAATGTGCAGCACCATCATCAACTCTATCATTCTCAAAATAAGAAACTATTAACAAACCATAAATATACTTTCCAACTTAGATCACAACCAAAAACAAACATATACAATCATATTTTTTATATTTTTTAATAATTTTATTTTTGAGTCCAAAATCAGATTTTGTTACTTGTGCCTTTGAAATTCGAAAAAATCTACTACCACCATTGTAGCTTATTAGATGGTATGTAATATACTATTTATATTTACGTATATTTTTATTTGTTTTTATGCTTAATCTTCTAGAAACTATAGCACTCACATCTTTGATGATGTTTTTTTATAGATTGTTTGTTCCCAAGGAAACAGAGGGAACAAGGGAAAGTAATGGAAAGTAGAGTGAGATTGATAGGCATCGATAAAGAGCAGAATCTTAACGCAGACCATGATCCAGTTATGTCAAATGCTTTAATGGCGGTACTCAAGCGAGCACAAACTCATCAACTGATATGGATCAGCCATCACTCAACCATGGAGCTCAAGGGAGTGAGGAGAACAACATGGGAGATCCATTAGTGCTTCCGAGTGGGCCAATTAGAAGAAGTGGTGCAAAGAGATATGGGGCAGCCATGTCCTTATATGTTCAAGTCCAAATTACATAAGAGCTTCATGATTTGGCATTTAACAAGTGTTGTGTGGAACTTGAAAGCACACCTAGGCTTTTTATAATGTTGGAGACATGTGTTGTTGGTGTAGCACGCCCTGGCCATGCTAATATGTAAGGGATATGGGCTTGAACGTGTTCTTATTCCTTATTGTTTATTTTGGGTCTAACTAATATGTAAGGGATATGGGCTCATAGAATTTATTTAAGTTGTTTTGGGCTGATTGTATTGTACATGTAATTGGGCCTAAACTAGCTTGTTTATTTTGGGCTAGAAATGACTTTATTTTGTGTGTTTGAGTTAAGCCCATGTGTTTTGGCCCTAGAGCAACCTAGTTAGATGCTCTTCTTTAGGGTAGGTTTGTTTGAGGCTTATATATAGCCTCCTAAGATGTAAAACGAGATTTTTGGCATAATTTGAATCTAAGGCAGAATTGTTCATGCTCTTCCATGTTCTTCTTGATTAGAGTGATTGTGAGAATTTGCTATCCTCTAATTGCATCAAGAATTAAGGTAAACTTATCAACTCATTGTGGCGTTTATCTTATTCTTTACTCGATTATTGGTATTCTTGCTTCCTTAAGCTTTGGGTGCCATAGAGGGGGATTCATCTTGATCTTTGATCCGATCCACTCGATTAGGGGTTCTAGGAATTCATTTCCTTTGGGTTCCTTGTCATTTGGTATTAGAGCCTAATCAAAGATTTAAGGTGAGTTCTGTTATCTTAGATTAGGAATTTGAGTTTTCTAGTTGCTGGATTTCCTTTGGTGTTGTCTTAGTACTTGATTTCATTCTAGATCTAAACTTCTTCTCTTTGGATATTCTTGTTGTTTACCACATTTTTCTAGTTATCCTTTTGATTAATTCAAGATCTGTAATTTTTTTCTCTTTGTTTGGCTTTAGATTTGTTTAATCAGATCTGTTTAAAAAAAATGGGCAGAATATTTTGACTTGATTTGGGAAACACAAAGTCATATTTGAAGGCAGAATATTTTGACTTGATTTGGAAAAAACATAAAGTCATATTTGGAGGCAGAATATTTTGACTTGATTTGAGAACTTATTGACAGCCTATCTCATGCTTAATTAAAAATAGAATATTTGACTTGATTAGGGATCTTAATTGACAGCCTATTCTTTACTCATTTGAAGAGCAACATATTTTGACTTGATTTAGGATCTTATCTTAAGAAAATATAAAGTCATTGTTGGAAAAGTTAATTATTCTTACTAGGACAGTCTATCATACACTTACTAAAGGTAGAATATTATGACTTGATTTGGGATCTTATTGACAGCCTATCTTACACTCATTTGAAAGGTAGCATATTTTGACTTGATTTTGAATCTTATCTTAAGAAAATACAAAGTCATTGCTGGAAAAGTTAATTATTTTGCTAGGACAGCCTATATTACACTTATTTGCACAAGCATACACTTTTAGAGATTAATCAACTTGTGACATCAAATGAATCTGGTTATCACTATAATTTCTGTGTCAAATTTGAAATTTTGGTTTTATTGCTTGCTTGCTTTATTGGGTAGAATTAAATTAGGTCCATATTTCACTATAAAAAAATCGCCAATTTGCGACCGATAATTGCGACCGACTCAATTCGATCGAAATTTTACGACCGATTTGCTACCGATAGACAAACAGTTGCTAATTGTAGCGCTAAAAATTCCCGCGAGTTTGTTTTTCAGTTTGCGACTAGTATACGATGGATTTGCGACCGATCGACGACTACGTGTTATTCCGTCGCAAAATTGCGCGCTTTAAAATAAGGAATAAATTTTGAGACCGATTATGTGTGACCGAAAATTATAGTCTCAAATCGGTCGCAATTTTATTGTGAAGTAAAACGATATCGCAGAGTTAAAAATTGCGACCGATTTTGATGAAATTTGCGACCGACCAGTCAGTCGCAAATTTTAGAGTTTAAACGCCAGACGCCCTCCTCCTTCTTTCTTCTTCTTTCTTTCTTCTCCTCCCCCTCTCCTCTCCTCCGTTAGCAGCGCCGTCCCAGTGCCTCCTGACGCCGCTCCAGCCCGCCTGACATTGCCATCTCCGCTCCATTGGAAGTCTGGTCACTCCTCATTCACTTTGGCGCTATTTGGACACAAGTTAGAGGTAAGTTTTGCGATTTTTTTTTCCGATTTTTTTTTGCGATTCATGTGTTTTTATTATAATAATTTTTGGTATATTTGTTTGTATATTTGATAGTTAGATTAGGAATTAGGTACATACTATATTTATTATTATTATTATTATTATTATTATTATTATTATTATTATTGTTATTATTAATATTAATATTAATAATAATAATAATATTATTAATATTGTTACTGTTATTATTATTATTATTATTATTATTATTATTATTATTATTATTATTATTATTATTATTGTTATTGTTATTATTATTATTATTATTATTATTATTATTATTATTATTGTTATTGTTATTATTATTATTATTATTATTATTATTGTTATTGTTATTATTATTATTATTAATATTGTTATTGTTATTATTATTATTATTGTTGTTGTTATTATTATTATTATTATTATTATTATTATATAGAAGAACATAAAAAGATTAATAATTTTAGCAATGAATTAAATAGAAAAAAAATAAAAAAATATAATAATTAGGAAGCAAGTTTCATGTCCTGTTAAGTGGAAAACAAAATAGTTAGTTTTTTAATAGTGTTAAGTATTATAAATGATAGTTAATTTTTTAATAGTTAATTATTAAAAAAATTAAAAGAGTAAATGATAGTTAATTTATTTAGTTTAAATCATTAATTTTAAACTTAATTTAAATTATTTCGTCAATTTAAAATATCATTATATTTTAAGTATGTCATAAGTAAAAAATTAATAAAAACATTACGAGTAGAATAACGAGTAAAAATATGTATAACATATATTAAAAAAAAAAAAAACTAGTCCAAATATAAGTTATAACATTGCCACATGATACATGATACAGAATAGCAATAATAGAAGCCAATTATTATGATACATGTAATTAAAATTACTCTTTTTTTATAATTATGAAATAATGCATTTTTTTTGTTATTATTGTTGTTATTATTCTTAAATTTTTTTTTTTGAAATGAATGATGCGTTTGGGTTGGAAGCTTAGTGGTGGCCATTTTGCCTTTGGATAATGTTGGTATGATATAGAAGTGTTTATTGAAGTGTCTTTGTATTTGAGATTTGATTGTGTTGTGCCGAAGTGCTGCCGAATTTTTTTTCAAAAAATTCAATATGTAGAATAATACACTTACCTTTATTATAGTAGGTATATATATATATATATATATATATATATATATATATATATATATATATATATATATATATATATATATATATATATAACCTTAGTATTGAATAAATGAACTTAGTGAATTTACATTTATATATAGTTACCCTTATTATAGAAATAACCTTAGTAAGTTAGAAGTGTAAATTGAACATTACATTGTGGCATGTTTTAAGGATGGTTTAGACTAATACAATTACATATAATTTTTCCTTTATAAACACAGTATTAATTAGGTAAAAAAATGCGAAATAATCGAGATTGGATGTACTGGAGGTTCGAGGTCAATGGGATATTAAGACAAGAGTTTCTGCAAGGATTGGAGGCGTTTATACAGTTTGCAGTTGGTAATCCCAGTTGTATGGATGGTAATAAGTTGAGGTGTCCATGTAATCACAAGAAGTGTCGAAATAGAGCCTTCTTAGACATCGATACAATTAAACTTAATTTGTGCAAAAATGGGTTCGTGGAAAATTATTACGAATGGATACATCATGGTGAACCTTGAGTTTCCAGTGGGTCAGGCCACTCTATTCCGGTAAGTTTAGAAGGTTAGCCTTATCAATTTCTATATGGTAATTAATGCAATGATATGGTAATCGATGCGAGTAGAGTAGAATGTCATTGGGATAATATGGAGGAATCGCCAAACGTAGCAGCACAACAATTGTTTGACATGCTAGGTGCAGCTAACAGTGAACTGTGGCCTGGATGCAAGAATCATTCAGTTCTATCTGTTGTGGTACGATTACTGCACATGAAAGCGGAGCCCATTTTTCAGAAAGGTGTTACGATGATTTTGTGTAGTTAGCAAAGGAAATGTTGCCTGAAGGCCATTCAATGGTTGATAATTTTTATCGGATAAAAAAAATTAGTTCGGAGATTGGGACTACCCGTTGAAAAGATTGATTGTTGTCATAATAATTGTATGATATACTGAGGTGTTGACTCAAAATTCAGAGACTGCAAGTTTTGTAATCTTCCAAGATATCAACGGCGGTGTCAAGGGACTGGTAGAGTACAAAGAGAGAAGGCTTTCAAGAAGATGTATTATTTCCCTCTTGTTCCTCGCCTTCAAAGGTTATATGCATCTAAGGCGACAGCTGAACACATGACATGGCATGCTTTGCATGAATATGAGGATGGTATAATGATTCATCCGTCAGACTCTGAAGCGTGGAAACATTTTGATAACATTCATCCTGTGTTTGCTGCTGATATGAGAAACGTGAGATTGGGGCTTTGTACTGATGGGTTTCAGCCGTTTGGTCAATCAGGACAATAATATTCATCATGGCCTGTCATTGTCACACCATATAATCTACCACCGTCAATGTGTATGAAAGATGAATATATGTTTTTGTGTGTTATTGTTCCTGGCCTTACTAATCCGAAACATAAAATTGATGTGTTTCTGCAGCCTTTGATTGCCGAACTTAATTATTTATGGGAATATGGGGTTGAAACATTTGATATTTCGACCAATCAGAATTTCATAATGCGAGCTGCTTTGCTTTGGACCATCAGTGATTTTCCAGCATTTGGAATGTTATCTGGGTGGAGTACGGTAGGCAAATTGACTTGTCCTCATTGCATGAAAAATACTAATGCATTTACACTGAAAAATGGAGGTAAACAATGTTGGTTTGATTGTCATCACAAATTCTTACAAGAATCTCACCCTTGGAGGAGAAATCGACAATGCTTTAGAAAGAACACGACTATTGTTGAACCCCCTTTGCTTGTGAAGTGTGGAGCTGAAATATTACAAGAAATTGAAGATCTGGGGCTTATGAAAGTTACAGAGTTAGGTGCAGATGAGGCAAATGCAAGAATTGGCAGGAATAGCGGGTGGAAAAAGTGAAGCATCTTTTAGGATTTGCCATACTAGAGTTCACTTCTTATCCGTCATAACCTTGATGTGATGCACATAGAAAAAAATGTGTTTTAAAATCTATTCAACATTGTCATGAACAATGAAGGGAAAACCAAGGATAATGCAAAAGCGAGAGCAGACATGAAGGAAATTTGTCGTCGATCAGAACTCGAGCAATCTGTAGTTACTGGTAAGTTTCCAAAGGCATGTTTATTGTTTAGATAAACCCCAAAGGCAATTATTGTGCGAATGGGTACGATCATTAAGGTTTCCAGATGGATACTGTTCAAATATGGGTAGATATGTGGACATGAGGAAGTACAGATTGTTTGGCATGAAAAGCCATGACTGTCATGTTTTCATACAAAGATTGATCCCTGTGGCATTCCGGGAATTATTACCAGGAAAAATTTGGGAAGCAATGATATAATTGAGTCTCTTTTTCAAGGAATTGACGATGACTGTTATCTGATGCGATGATATGAACCAATTAGCGCGAGAAATCCCAATAGTGATATGCAAATTGAGCGAATTTTTCCACCTGGCTTCTTTGATTCCATGGAACATCTGCCGGTTCATTTGCCCTATGAATGTCGTGTAGTAGGACTGGTACAATATCGATGGATGTATCCATTTGAGAGGTGAATCACTAAAATCCCATTTTAATCATTACATCATTTATTTGAGCTCATACTTACATATTGGCACTGTACAATGACAGACACCTGCAGAAAATTAAAAAGAATGTGCGCAATAAGGCAAAGGTCAAGGGTTCAATTTATAATGCATTTGGTGGAAGAAGCTTCCACCTTCTGTTCACACTACTTTGAACAACATGTTTTCACCAACCATCGGAGAGTGCCACGTAACGATGACGGAGGAGATCGAATAGAATCTGAGTTTGAAGGAAATCTAACAATTTTCACCTATCCTGGGCGTACGATTGGTAAATAAAAAAAAGATGATTGACTGATGCAGAGATACGAGCGGCTCAAACCTATATTTTGTTGAATTGCGAAGAGATTACACCATTTGTAGAGTAAGTATACATATTGTACATAGTCTAAACCCGGTGTGGGGCGTAGTTAAATCATACTTATGCTAATTTGGTTCGTTCATAAACAGGAAATATATCAATCTTTTGCGGCTTCAAAATCCCAATTTGACTGATACTACAGTTGATGCAAAACTAGACTTCGAATTTGCAGAATGGTTCAAATATTATGTAAGTTACTTTCAATGTACACAACATGGAATGTACATTTATTAAATCTTACTCGTGTCATTACTATTTTCCATAGGCTCGAAGCTCAGGAATCGATATTGGTAACAGATTCATTACGGATCTAGCAAAGGGACCTCTACCGGTTGCTAATGCCTACTCTGGCTACTTTGTAAATGGTTACAAGTTTCGCACTGAGGGTTATGGGAGAAGCAGAAAGACAATGAACAGTGGTGTTTGCATAAAAGGATCAAACTACAGTGACGTGTCAAACGAATTTTATGGGAAATTGGTTGAGGTTTTAGAGTTAGAATATCCAAGCCTACCAATGAAGTGCACAATCTTATTCAAATGTGAATGGTTTGATCATATGCCAAACATTGGCACGAAGGTTCATCTTAAGTATAATCTGGTAGATATTAATCAAAGAAGAAATATACAAAGTATGAACCTTTTGTGTTGGCAATGCAAGCTGCACAGGTGTACTATGTCCCATATCCATCATTTAAACGAGATCATTGCGATTGGATGGCAGTGTGTAAAATCAAGGCTAGATCAGTTGTTCATGCACTTGAAACCAAACAATCTGCTTCACTCGCAATATCGGAGCCATTTTAAGAAGTTAGGGTTGATATGCAACCGATGCAAGTTGTTGAAGATTTAACGGATAGATTGGAAGATGAAAGCCGATCTTATGTTGAAATAAAAGCATCGAATGATGAAGAGGAAGAAGATCAAATCATCATGGTTACCTCAGAAGACGAATTTGAAGAAGAGGAAGAAGATGAAGAGAAGGAGGAAGCAGATGATATTGAAGGCACTCAATACTTAGAGCAATTTTACTGTTACAAATTGATAAATGTATATCTAATTAATATTATTAATGAAGAATTTCAATGTTATTAACTTTCTTTACTCATATTTACCACATGTTCTACAATTCATATAATTGTATAAATTCATTTATCTAGGTTCTGATATCTGCAGTACAGATGGCTAGAGGCAGAGCGTTTGATTCAGATGCGTCCGGCAGTGGTTCGTGTGGAGGTCGTGGCCCAGGACACAGTGCCTGTGGAGGAGGAGGGACTATTCCTCCTTCTTCTTCAGGTACGTCTGGGGCTTCATCCTCTGCTCAACGACCAGTATTGCCGCCATCACTTCCTTCTGCTCTTTCCTCTTCTACCCTCGTTTCTGGACTAGTACAGTCTGCACCAGCTGCACAGTCACCTACTGTGCAAGGTAATCATAAATGTCATTACTATCATTTCAATTATTTATTAATTATTTATCTGCATTTATAGCATTTGTCACTTCTTTTGCAGCTTCATCAGATCCACGTATCAGCCTCAGTTTGGTAGCGGGACAGTAAGTACTTATTCACTTTTTCCAAAGGCATGTTTTGTTCAGATTGTGATGCTTTCGTCTAATTATATTTCACTTGTGTTTTTTTTTCTCAGCATATATCCATATTCTCGAGCATCGAGACAACTTATGAGGATAATCAAGCTACAACTACATAAAGAAGGATACACATGGGATGCCATACCACAAGAGGCGAGAGACTTTTATTGGGAGGAGTTTTAGGTACGCTTTGGTTTAAGTTATATCATCATTCAATGTTTACAATTCATCAAGATACCTCCTTAGTATTGAAACACTATTTTTCATTTTTTGCAGAAGCATTTCATATGGGACGAGGCAATTACGGCTATGCTGAAAGTGGCCTGGGAGAAGTTATGTGCTGATCGATATGCTGACTTCACCTACAGGATGAGAAGAAGCGGTAAGAAGCAGTAGTGCGTGTCTCAAGATATATGGGAGAGCTAGCAAAAGGCTTGGGAGGATCCTGCATTCAAGAGAAAGCGGGAGATATTTGCACAAAACTGGCGTAGTGAGACTGGCGGTGATGGAGCAGGACCTTCTCGACACACAGGCGGATCAATATTTGCTATAGAGACAGCTCGATTATTAGTAAGTCAACTAGTCACAGTATATGAAACTGATATTTAATGAAAGGACACTATATATATTAATATATCATGCATCAAAATTCATTACAGGCGGGAAAATTAGGTCGTGAGCCAACACCGATTGAGGTGTTTACATACACTCACACGAAGGACCACGATCTTAATACGTTTGTCGACAGACGTGCGGTGAGCATCAATGTAAGTAACAATGAAGAATATTTACATTTACCCTCTAGTCGTTGCGAAGATGTACAAAGTTCAATATAATAAAGCTTGCAACTTCATTGATTAATTAATTTTTTATTTTCAGGAGAACTATACTACAGCTCGGGAGCATCTTGTTTCTTCTAAGATTGATCAATCTGAAGCTGAGTCAAGAATTGATGAGGTAGCACTTTATCTCGAGGCTGTAGGGGGCGAGAAGAAGAGGAAGGTATACGGCATCAGGTCTCAAGCATCACAGTTTTACTGCGGCTCAGCATCTCACGCTTCTGCAGCCAGCGCATGACCACAGCCCGAGCACACTGCCGAGGAGTTTATTGAATTACGGGCTCGTGTTGATGATCAGCAGAGACAGATTGCAAAACTTAGAGCGCATGTCATGCGGCTGTCCGGTCAGCCTGGTGCTGGTACTTCTTCCTCTGATCCTATGCCTGCTACAGATCGAAATGTTTCGACATTTCAGCAGCAGCCACTACCGTCTCCTGATCCCGATGCTACAGACGATACCTTGGTCACCCCTCCTGGCACTATAGCACATCTAGCAGGTAATCCTCCCGGCGATTCAACATTGGATCGTGCAAATGAGCAACCGCGTAGATTTGATTTTGGACCTTTTTAGTTTTTCAATTCTTTTTTGACATTTTGTTCAGTATAATAACAATTACATCTTTATATTGTTTTTGAATTACGTTTGTGATATATATATATATATATATGCCAATTTTCACAGGTGCAAAAAAAATTATAGTTTTATAATAATATTTATTTTTTTTAATTTTGCGATCGATTTGAGACCAAAAATAAAAACTTTAAATTTACAATTTGTGACCGAATTTCATAATTGCGATAGACTTTTTCTGCGACCAATTTGCGACAACGTTTCCAACAGAAAACACGACCAAATTTTATGACCGATTTTTTTAATTTTGCGACCTACGAAAAAATCGGTCGCAAAATATTTTGCGACGAGCATTTTTGTGATCGATGTTGTTCGGTCGCAGATTGGTCGCTAATTGAATTTAGCGACCGATTTCTTGCATTTTGCGACCGATTGGTCGGTTGTAAAATGCCATTTTTTTTGTAGTGTTTGATTTGCTTTGTGTGGGTCCCGTATTTGTATGGCACAATCCAAGAGGGGGTGAATTGAGTTTTCAAAGAAAAAAATAATTGAACTTTGAAAAAAAAACTCAGAATTCTATAGCAGCGGAAAAGAAATGCACTTGTGAGAATAAGTTATTGATTAGAATTTCCTCACAATGCCCTTATGTAGAAAATAGAAAGAATTGCAAAGTACAATTATTGATTAGAACTGCTTCACAATTTCTTATGCAATATCAAAACTACTTTATGAAGGAAAGCTATTATAATGCCCTAATTTTTTTCCTGTGTTTCAATAGTAGTTTACCGGTATGTGAATAGTACAACAGGTCTGTGGATAGTACCACCGGTCCTAGAGTCGGTATTATTTTTGGTCCGAAAAAATTACCATATATGTTTTATATTTTATTTAACATTTTTGGAGCATGTATGCATAGTTTTTATGGGTAGGAAGTAAGTAATGAATATTTTTGGAGAATTTAGATTAGTGAATAGTGAATTATGGTGTTATATTAATTAAGGAAATTTGAGGAATTATTTTTATGGAGTAAATTAGAGAATTTTGTGGAGATAAATAATATTTTGAAGAAATTTAATTGGAGAATATTTGTAGCCATTAGATTAGATTACTAGTGACTTAATCCTAGCCATCCAATTTGGAAAAGAGACCAAAATACCCTTGTTGCTTTATATAAGTCAACCATCAATTATTGAGCAACCATTTTTCTTTCTTCTTCTTTTCCTTACATGTTTTCTTCGTCTTCTTCTTCTTCTCCTCTTTCATTTTCTTCAATTCTTACTACTAAACACATCAAATTCACCCCATCCAACTTGATTTAAGTAATTAATCTTAGAGAGTGAAGTTAGAGAAGTGATTTTTGGTGACTAATTTCAAGAAATTTGGAGATTTCCCTACTTGGGTCAAGTAAGTGATTTTATGATAATTTCCTTATTTTTTGGTTTAGAGTTTTCTTTTAGCATCTACATGCTTAATCATGCTCCAATTTCTTCTTTTAGTTGTTTTCTTTGTTTGATTTTGAGTTTCTTCCATGTAGAGGGTGGAGAGCCTTCTGACAAAGATAAGGGCAAGACCAAAGCTTAAGGAGCTTTGATTAAAGCTTTCTAAAGCTTGTTTTGAAGGTTAGTGTTCATAAACACACTTACCTTACTCAAATTTTTGATTTTGTGCCTTTATGCTATCATGTGTACATTTTGGGATTTTGTATGAAATGATTGATTTGTTGAATTTTGGTCGCAATAATATGCTCTTGGGTGATGTTTGATGAGTATTTATTATGTGGTAGACATTTCTACCTTGTATCTTTGTTGTTCATGTTCTTTTCATGGTTAAAGAAAACTGAATTTGGAAAAAACGTGTTATTGAGTGAGATTAAGGACCATTTTTCGATCCTTTCTATTTTCCATTTGTGTCTGAGTCCTTCATAGCTCAACTTCTCATCTTTCCAATCCATCCTCTTGTGTCCAATTTGGAGATATATAGCTCAACTTATGATTGAAACACCCAAACTGACTCTGTTGTGTCGGGCCACATGCATCACTAAATTGAGTGCCCATTTTGACCACTACAATGACAAGATTAGGTTCTGAGTTCTTCGTGAAAGTTGTTGCCCTGTGTCTTGAGACTTCCTTGGTTCTAGATTGGTTTAATTTGAGTGTTTGGTTAAGTAGGAATTCAATAAACATTGGACTTGGTTCTGCTGAATCAAGTCTGGTCTGTTGGTCTATGTTCCTAGCTTTTGTTTGCTATCTTACAAATTGATCTGGGCTGTGTTCCCTTCATACCATTTGTATAACTTTGTCTTAAATTTCTAATGAATCTAATTTCATTCAATTTGGAGGCCCATAACTCAAGTTATGTTTTGAAAACACAGCAAAGGTCAAGGTTACTTTTATGCTGAAAATTTTCTATGTTAAGTCATTTTGTTTAAATATGAGCATTTTTATAAATTACTTAAGTTGAAATTAAGTTTGTATTATGATTTTAAGAAGACTAAAGAAAATGAATTTTATGAGAAATGTTATGAAGTAAGAATTAAAAATAAGAATTTTGGGCTCTATTATGCTTGGTGTGAATTTGTTGCATGATATGATTTATTATGTACGATGAGCATGCTCGGCATTTGATGTCATTATGATAAGAAGCTATGATCATATGCTAGGCACGTGGGTGTCTTATGTTAGGGCGGACGCGCTCTATATGTTATAAAAAGGTTGGCGACCTAAGGCCATTATGAATAAACTATGAAAACTTATCTACTTCTTTTTCTCCTAAGTGTATGTGAGCCCTTGTAAAATATTGTTAAGGAAATGAAATGGATGAGATCACATTCTTTACTAAATCATAGTTTACAATAGCTTATTTATGATATCTAATGAGTTTCTAAAGCATGATGTGTTGGTGTATATATGTTAATGCATGTTCAAATTTAATGATTTTATGTATGTAAATGATTTTGAAGTATGTTGTCATCACAACATTGGTTTTTGTGTTTTATGAGCACCACTGAGTTTTATACTTAGCGTGTTGATTTTATCACGCTCAGGTTGGAGACTGTGCTTACTGCTTAAAGACCTAGAGAGTAGCATCAGAGCTGAAGAGATATTTTGGTAGTTGATTCGTATTTTATGTAACTAAGAATGATGGCATGTATAAGTCTTACATTTTTGGAGACTATATTATTTACTTTATGACGTAATCATGTTATTGTAAATTAGTTTGGTATATATATTGGGAGATAAACTTGGAACTTATTTAATGGTTATGTTTAAATGAATGTATTTAAGTGATGAATATTAAAATGTTATTGAGGAATTATGTAGTTATGAAATTATAGAAGTGCTATTGTGTTGATATTGGAGTTTGATGGGGGTTTGGAGTTTGAATTTGGGAGTGCTTTGTATTCATATGTTTGGCGACTTCTATTTTTAGGGGAAACTCTTACAGTTTTTTTGTAGGACTCTCCCAAATCATTTTCAAAACAAAATCTTATTACTTGCTAAACTTGTGAATACTAAGTCACTTTTAATTCATAATATGATTCTATGATTATATGAATTATATGTAGGTTAGGACGGTGCCTCCGGCACTGAATGTGGCATCCGCCGTTGGTTCTCTTGGGATTGGGCAGTGTGTGTTACAGCTATTATATTTAGAACTTCCTCATAAAGTTTAGATAAATATAAAAGACTATGTGAGAGACAGTTATTGAAATCTGAACTGCTTCATAAAGCTTCAATTAAGATTAGAAAATTGATTAGAAACTCAAGTAGTGAAATATACTGAAAATAGAAGAACAATTTAGAACTTGATATATTCACTGAGCAGAAGTCCAGAGTTCTAATGTTCAGAAAAGATAAAGCTTATTCCAGTTTGGAACATCAAAACCATTAACAACTTTTAACATTTCTAAAATATAAACAGAAGTGCAAGTAAAATAGTATCAAGCAGAAACTTCAGAAAGTAAAAAGATCAACACGGTGATTTATAGTGGTTCGGCACTAACTCGCCTATATCCACTCCCTAAGACTCATCTTGAGATCCTGAACTATGTTATCTCTTTTTAAGGGTAAGAGATAAATCAACAGTACAAGGCAATAGATCAACTCTTAGATCTACCCTTTGTCCCACTAGATTTTCCAAAGGTTCTAGTTAACTTCAACCCTTTCTGTTTTTGGCAGAGAATAGAAACTTATATCAAGACATTAGAATCTCTCTCACGGAGAAGGTTGCTTGATAACCTCTTTTACAATAGCTTTTCACCTAAGCTATTACACAAATGTTTATCAAATAAAAACCTGTCTACTAAAGATTAAACAAACAGAAATGCAAGTATAAGCACAGGAAAAACAGTTTTTAAGATTAGAAAATCGTTTTAGAAATCAGAACTGTTTTTCAAAAGAAGTTGTTATAAAATTTCTTTTCTCTTTTAAAGATAAAACGTAAAGTATTAATATGAAAAGAAATAAGGGGGTTGAGAATAAGTTTTGAGAGATAAAAATATGATCACTTGATGAACACTCTTAAAAACTCTTTTTCTCCCACATCTTTGAAAGAAAAGACGCCTTTTATAGAGAGGGATAATAATCCCGTTTTTAGAAAGTAAGATATCTTTTTCAAATCAGAATATTGACTTTCCATTTTCAGAAGATACGGAGATCTTTGTTACTAAAAATTCTTTTGAGTCAATATTCTTTCTTTTTGGTAAACGAATAAGAGAAAATCTATCTTTCCTTTAAGAACAAGATTTTCGAAATAAGAATTTGAAAATCTTCTTCGAAATATTTATTTACCAAAAACGATTGAGATAAAATCTCATTCATTTAGGTAAGAAGATAAAATCAAGATCTTATATTTCTTTAACATATTTATTTCCGAAAATGAACACATAAAGATTTTATTCGATTTATTCTATTATCAAAATTGTTTGAGACAAAATCTTTTTAATTTAGGTAAGTGAATAAATTTCGAACCTTTATGAAAATAATTTTCAAAAAACTAAAATAAGTTTTTTCTTAGATATTTATTATCAAAAATGATTGAGGCAAGATCTCCTCCATTTTAGATAAAAGAATTAAGGAACGAAAAAGCTTTTAATATATATATATATATATATATATATATATATATATAAGGAAATATTTTCGAAAAACCTTTTGATAAAGAGAGAAGAAATTAGTTCTGTGCTTATAAATGGATGTTTTCTCTATCCTACAATGAATGCTAAAAATCTAACCACTAAGGTCTTCAATAGTCTTCATGATCCTCGAAATTGTGGACTTGCCTTGTTTATTTATTACTTTCCATATATAATCTGCATAAAATATTATTAGCACAAATAACATAATTTAAATTTATTTGTTTTGTTTTAATTATCAAAATCTCGAGATAAATATTTGACCCTTGAGCCAACAATCTCCCCTTTTTGATGATGACAAAACCAATAAATTTATCAAACATAAAAATATGTGCTCTCCCTAAATTTATGCATGTCAATAAAATATAAGTTCCAAACATGACACATGTTCTATCATGAAGCAAGTTTAGAGTATGTATAGAGCTCCCTTTGAGTAAGTGCAATAAAACATTTATGGGGATTTAGAACATAAAAATAGTTTTAGAAACTGATATTAGAACATATAAATAGAAAAGAAACTCTAAGTTCTAATATTCAGAGCATATGATCAGAGCAATAAGAAAAGAATAGAAACTAACATTAGAACAGAAATCTTAAGTCTAAACTGAAGAGCATACGTTAGAATAAGAATCTAAGTTCTAAAAACTAATCAATCAGTTCATCATGTAAAATATATAGCTCATATTCTATTTTCTGTTTATATGAAAATAAACAAAATAACACAGATGAAAAAATAATAAGCAATAAGATGTAAGTACTAAAGTTACCACATATTAGTAGAATACTTAACCATCAGAATATCCTTTGTTCTCCCCCTTTTTTTCATCATACAAGAGGGTTAGTAAAGATCATAGCAAAAATAAACAAATAAAAAACATAAAAAAATAAAACAAAATTCAAACAACAAACCTACAAAAAAAAAAAATGTTCACAAATCATAGATAGTAAAAAATAAAAAATATCTGAGGGATTTGGGGTCAGTTCTAAGCCTCTTAGAACTTCTGAGATTTTAAGTAGGAGCGTTCCAATAGAACTTTCTGGACGCTTAGAAGAAGGGTGTAGTGGAGGCTTTCTTCCATGAACTCTGTGCTTGCTAGCAGTGTGCTTTACTCTCTTTGGCTTTTTTGAGGCAGGAGTGTAGGGTGTTCCCTTGACTTTCAGAGTAGTTATCCTTCTTTCATTAATGTTTTTTATCTTTTCTAAGGATTCAATGAGGGATTGATTATGCTCAATTACAACCTTGCTTTGTTTTATTACCTCATCAAGCTCCTTATTGTGTTCTTCTATAAGCTCTTTTTCCTTTTTGCCCAGCATAGCTTCTCTACTCCTTTAAGTTGATAAAAGCTCAGATTCGTTTTTTGCCTTAGCCTCAGTTTCCTTTTCTTCTTCACTCAATTCCAATTTCTCTGTCTCTACATCACTGGCTGATAGGTGTTAATTTTATAGTGTTTTAATATAGTTTTTATTAGAATTTTAGCAAGTTTTTATTGCTTTAATTTGATTTTTAAATCACTTTTAGTATAATTGTGTTCAAAAGCTTCCTTGACTTTTAATCCGCTTGATCTAAGAGAAAATTACAGGAATTTGGCGCAGAAAAGAGCTCTATATCACAAGGCACTTGACTTCTAGCACGCCCTAGCCGTGCTAAGTGGCACGCCCAAAGTCGCGAGCGCGACATTCACAAGCGCGAGCGTGACAATTAGAAAAGAGAGTCAGAAGATTTGCAAAGAAAAGTCGCGAGCGCGACATTCGTATACGCGGGCGCGAGCTGAAGTCGCGAGCGCGACATTCATATACGCGGGCGCGAGAAAGCACCTTTGAGAGGCAGAAAGAAGCACGCCCTGCTTGTGCTATGCAGCACGCCCGTGCCTCAGGACTTCACTAGCCCGTGCTACCTAGCACGCCCCATGCTTCACTAGCCAGACCTCCAGACTACAGCACGCCCAGCCCGTGCCATGAAGCACGCCTGTGCTGCCCAGGCGGAACCAGCGTGAATTTAATACGCAAATCAAGCTCTTTCTCACATGGGCCGACTTCAGGGAGTTTCCTAAACACACTAAACAAGACCTGGACCTATTCTTAGGGAAAAAGGAGTCCTAATCAAGAAGAAATCAAGAACCTAAACAGTCATGATCTCCTATAAAAGATTTTGCACTAAATAAGGATTCTATTTCCTAAAAAGAGTCAAACTTGCCTTCAGGAGCTCTATATAAAGAGAAGAACTATTCATAGCAGAGGGCTCGTTTTTATGCAATTTCTCTACATAATTCTCTCTCTCAAAAAGATTTCAAGCTTCAAATAATTGTGCTAAGATTCAAGGAAGCCATCAACATAGTTGTGATACAGTTTTTATTCTAAACTTTTCATCTTGTTTCTTTCTTTATTATTGTCTTTAAATATGATGAATGATTCAAGTGTGATTGAGTTTAATTTAATTACTATGTCTAGCTAAACTTTTATACTAGGGATTTGATGTAATTTAATTCGATTCCAGCTTATAATATTAGATTTATTTTTCTTTGTTCTTGTTATAACTTATTATTGTGCTTAAGGCTTCCAGGCAGAAAAATTCCCCTGGATTGAATTATTTCAATAACATCATTCGGGAGAAGGGTTATTGATATGAATAAGGTAATAATTTACTTGAGAATAATAACTTGATGTGGAAACTATATGGTTTGACTCAAGGGGGGGCTTTCATAAGTTAATAAAGTATTAAGTTGTGAATTCATAAAACAACCATAAAACCTAATGATCTGATTCATGTTTAATTTCACTATTAATATAGGTGATTAAATTGGATTAGAATAGCTAACAATAAATCGGGAGAGCTTGTTAGTAACCTTAGGGTTGTTTTCTCCTACTTGAACAATTAAACTTGATTAATGAACTAATAGAACAAGCTGGATAGAATTAAATGAAATCAAATTCCCTAGTAGCTTAATCCCCTGATTTCTTTTCACCTAAATTTTGTGTTTGATCTCTTTTACTTTGAATTTTATTTACTTTACAGCGAACTCCTTTTATCATCGTCTAAATAATAATAGGTTAACATAATTTTGGTAATTGATAAACAATCCCTGTGGATACGATACTTTCTTACTCTATACTACTTGTTGCGATTTCGTACACTTGCGAAAAACGCTGTCAAGTTTTTGGCGCCGTTGCCGGGGATTGGCATATCAATATCAATACGAATTACCCTATTATTAATTTAGACACTCTTTCGTTTTTATTTAATTTTCTTTTAAGTGCTGTTCCAGGTGTTTTATGCAAAGAAGATCAAGGACAACTGAACCTTTAGTCTTTGACCCAGATATTGAAAGAACCTTTCGTAGGCACAACGCTGCAAGAAAAGCAAGAGAAATAAAACTCGATCAACAAGTAGACATGGCCAACGAAAACGAAAACAGAAACGAAAACGTAGTTGGACCACCACTTCAACATCCGATCCGTACCTTAAGGGATTATACAACACCTAATCTGAATGGGACAACCTCAAGTATTACAAGACCTAGGGTAGAAGCTAATAACTTTGAGATTAAACCTGCAATTATCCAAATGCTCTCTACCTCGATCCAATATGGAGGTTTGCCTAGTGAAGATCCTAATGCTCACATCACCAATTTTTTGGAAATTTGTGACACATTCAAACAAAATGGTGTTTCTGAAGATGCAATCAAATTAAGACTTTTTCCATTCACTCTTAGGGATAAAGCTAGAGCATGGTTACAATCATGTCCCGCTGGAAGTTTTACCACATGGGATGAATTAGCTCAAAAATTTCTAGCTAAATTCTTTCCATCCTCCAAAACCACCAAGTTGCGTAATGAGATAATGACATTTGCTCATCATGATCAAGAGAGCTTGTATGAAGCTTGGGAAAGATTCAAGGACTTGTTAAGAAAGTGCCCCCATCACAGTTTGCCCAAGTGGTTACAGGTACAAACTTTCTATAATGCATTATCTCCTAACATCAAAATTACCTTAGATGCAGCTGCAGGTGGGTCCTTTGAAAAGAAAGGTATTGATGAAGCATATGAGTTGATAGAGGAAATGGCAAGCAACAGCCATTACCAAAACAGTACCGAAAGGAGAAGAACTGTAGGAGTCTATGAAATAGACGCCATTACAGCACTTAATGCCAAGGTAGATAACATGGTAAGGAAATTGGACATGTTAACTACTAATCCTGTAAATTATGTCATGCAAATTTGTGATAGGTGCAATGGACAACATGGAATTGGAGAATGTATCATGGACTCTTTAAATCCACAAACTTTGGAACAAGTGAACTATGTGATGAATCAAGGAAGAAAGAATTACCCTTATTCAAATTCATATGACAACAGGTTAAGGAACCATCCTAACCTATCCTATGGTAATCCTAACAATGCCTTGAATGTACCACCTGGTTTCCATCCTCCGGAAAAGAAATCTCATGACGACCTCCTCACTGCTCTTTCCAAATCACACATGGAGTTCATGAATGAAACTAGAGAAAACCATAAAATCCAGCAAGCTGCAATCAGGAATTTGGAGATTCAGTTAGGGCAGTTCACAAACATGATGGCATCTCGACCTCAAGGTACGTTACCTAGCAATACTGAAAAGAATCCAAAAGAACAAGTGCAGGCTATTACCTTGAGGAGCGGCAAACAATTAGATGAACCACCAAGGAAAGAAAAGGAAGAAAAAGAACAGCCAAAGGTGCCTATCATTGACTTGGAGGAAAAAGAAAAGGTAAAACCATATGTTCCCCCTGTACCCTTTCCACAAAGAGTAAAGAAAGCACAAGATGACAAGAGCTTCCTCAAGTTCCTGGATGTGTTTAAGAAGCTCCAAATCAATATTCCTTTTGCTGAAGCTCTTGCTCAAATGCCTAGCTATGCTAAATTCCTAAAAGATATCTTGAGCAAGAAACGAAAAATTGATGATCAAGGAACGGTAATGTTAACCGAGGAGTGCAGTGCAATTATCCAAAACAAACTGCCTCCAAAATTAAAAGATCCAGGAAGTTTTTCTATCCCTTGTAACATTGGTAATCTTGACTTTGAAAAGGCTTTGGCAGATTTAGGTGCTAGTATTAATCTTATGTCTTATGAAGTTTTTAAGATGCTAGGTATGGGAGAGCTCAAACCAACAAGGATGTCTTTGCAATTAGCGGATCGTTCAATTAAATATCCTAGAGGAATTGTAGAAGACGTGCTTGTAAAGGTAGGTACATTCATCTTTCCTGTTGATTTTGTTATTCTTGACATTGATGAGGACAGGGAAGGATCTCTAATTCTGGGAAGGCCCTTTCTTGCAACTGCAAGAGCATTAATTGATGTTTATGAGGGTAAGTTGACTCTAAGAGTTGGACAGGAAGAGATTGTATTTGATGTACTTAAATCTTGTAAACTTCCTATGGATCATGGAGACTGTTTCAGAATTGATGTTGTTGATGAATGTGTGGAAACCACTTTGCATGTTGAAAATAACATTAATAAATCAAGCGTCTTGAATGAAAAAGAAAAGGAATCACCTAAGCATGAACTGAAACAACTTCCACCTCATTTAAAACATGCATTCTTAGGTGAGGACCACTCTTTTCCTGTTATTATTTCTTCTCACTTAACGCTTGATCAAGAGGAAAGGTTGTTGCAGGTTTTACGTAGGCACAAGAAAGCTTTAGGGTGGTCTATTTCGGATTTACAAGGAATAAGCCCAAGTGTGTGTATGCATAAAATCTTGATGGAAGAAGACTACAAACCTTCAATCGAACATCAAAGGCGATTGAACCCGAACATGAAAGAGGTAGTCAAGGCTGAAATTATTAAACTCTTAAATGCCGGAATCATTTATCCAATTTCAGACAGTAATTGGGTGAGTCTTGTCCAAGTTGTTCCAAAGAAGGGAGGTATGACTGTTATTTCTAATGAAAACAATGAATTAATCCCCACAAGAACAGTCACAGGTTGGCGTGTGTGTATAGATTATAGAAAACTAAATAAGGCAACACGCAAAGATCACTTTCCCCTTCCCTTTATTGATCAAATGCTTGAAAGACTTGCAGGATATCCTTTTTATTGTTTCTTAGATGGCTATTCAGGATACTTCCAAATACCTATAGCCCCTGAAGACCAAGAGAAAACTACTTTCACTTGTCCTTATGGCACTTTTGCCTATAGGAGAATGCCTTTTGGGCTATGCAATGCCCCTGCAACCTTTCAAAGGTGTATGATGTCCATCTTTTCTGATATGGTGGAAAAATTTATTGAAATATTCATGGATGATTTTTCTGTATTTGGTTCTTCCTTCGATGCATGCCTTCATAATTTATCTTTAGTGATGCAACGATGTGAAGATACTAACCTAGTGTTAAATTGGGAAAAATGTCACTTCATGGTTAGTGAAGGTATTGTCCTAGGGCATAAAATCTCTCAAAAGGGGATTGAAGTAGACAAGGCAAAAATTGAGGTAATTGAAAAACTACCTCCCCCTAACACAGTGAAAGGTATAAGAAGTTTTCTTGGGCATGCAGGGTTTTACAGGAGATTCATAAAGGATTTCTCAAAAATCACTAAACCTCTTTGCAATTTGTTAGTTAAAGATGTTCCATTTGATTTTGACAAGGAATGTTTAGATGCTTTTAACAGATTGAAGAAGGAGTTAATCTCAGCCCCGATCATCACTACACCAGATTGGACTTTACCTTTTGAGCTTATGTGTGATGCTAGTGATCATGCTATAGGAGCTGTTCTTGGACAAAGAAAAGACAAGAAGTTGCATGTTATTTATTATGCCAGTCGCACCTTGAATGATGCGCAACTAAACTATGCAACTACGGAAAAGGAATTATTGGCTATTGTTTTTGCTTTTGACAAATTCCGGGCATATCTAATTGGAGCTAAAACAATAGTTTACACAGATCACTCAGCTATCAAATACTTGCTGGAGAAGAAAGATGCAAAGCCGAGACTCATTCGTTGGGTACTTCTATTGCAAGAGTTTGACCTAGAAATTCGTGACAAAAAGGGGACCGAGAACCTCGTTGCTGACCATCTTTCCAGTTGGGGGAGGAAGATACAAGCGAGCTACAGATCAATGAAAGCTTTCCTCATGAGCAACTTCTTCTAGTAGCAAATGCTCAAACCCCCTGGTACGCTGACATAGTTAATTATCTTGTTTGCAAAATTCCTCCTCCAAATTTTTCTTACCAACAAAGGAAAAAATTTTTTCATGATATCAAATTTTACTATTGGGAGGAGCCATTTTTGTTCAAGTATTGCAGTGATCAGCTTTTCAGAAGATGTATACCGGAAACTGAAATAGAAAGTGTCCTTAAATTTTGCCATTCAATGGAATGTGGAGGTCACTTTGGAGCAAGCAAAACAGCTGCGCGTATACTAGAAAGTGGTTTGTATTGGCCTAATCTCTTTAAAGATGCTTATAACTATGTTCGTCTTTGTGATCGTTGTCAAAGGTTAGGTAACATTTCGAAGAGACATGAGATGCTCTTAAACAGCATCCTTGAAGTCGAAATCTTCGATGTCTGGGGTCTGGACTTTATGGGACCTTTTCCACCATCATACTCTAATCAATACATTCTAGTGGCAGTGGATTATGTGTCAAAGTGGGCAGAAGCTGTTGCTTTTCCAAATAACGATGCCAAAAGTGTGATGAGCTTCATCAAGAAAAACATTTTTACAAGGCATGGTACTCCCAGGGCGATAATCACGGACGGAGGTAAGCATTTTTGCAATAAATATTTAGATTCCCTTCTTGCAAAATATGGTGTCACTCATCGTGTAGGTACTCCATATCATCCTCAAACAAGTGGACAAGTAGAGGTCACTAACAGAGAAATCAAAAAGATCCTCGAAACCACTGTTGGACAATCAAGAAAGGATTGGTCCAAAAAGCTAGACGACGCTCTATGGGCCTACAGAACGGCATTCAAAACACCTATAGGTATGTCTCCATATCGCATGGTGTATGGTAAGGCTTGTCATCTTCCTGTAGAATTAGAACATAAGGCATTTTGGGCCATTCAATTTCTCAACTTTAATGCCAAGGAAGTGGGACAAAAACGCTTGTTACAGCTAAACATGATGGATGAATTGCGCCTCCATGCTTATGAAAGTGCTAAAATATATAAAGATCGCACTAAACAATGGCACGATAAGCGCATTATCATGAGGGATCTAAAGGTAGGCCAGCAGGTGTTGCTCTATAAATCTAGACTTCGGTTATTTCCTGGTAAGTTGCGCTCTAGATGGTCTGGACCATTCACAATCAAGGAAATCTTTCCTCATGGCGCAATTGAAATAGTGGATGGTAAGTCAAATCGAAGTTTCAAGGTAAATGCTCAACGTTTGAGAAGCTATCATAATGAAAACTTTGAACCCATCAAGAGTACAATTGGTCTTGCTTAGCCTAACCAGAGCTAAGTGCGTCGAACTTAACGACGTTAAACAAAAGTGCTCATGGGAGACAACCCATCTATTTTTATTAAATTTTCATCCATTTATTTATTTTTATTCCCTATTTTATTTGTCAAAATCCCAAATTTTCTCCATAAGTGTTCTTTTGTTTAGTTAAGAATTTTTGTAGGAAAAAGTGGAAATCCAGAACCAAGCACGCCCTAGCCGTGCCGGGTGGCACGCCCGCGCCATGAGAGGTGAAGCCAGCATGCCTCAGGCGTGCCCATCAGCACGCCCGTGCCATAGAAAAGAGATTAACACACTTGAAGGTCAGAGGAGAGCACGCCCTAGCCGTGCTAAGTGGCACGCCCAAGTCGCGAGCGCGACATTCGCAAGCGCGGGCGCGAGCTGAAGTCGCGAGCGCGACATTCATACACGCGGGCGCGACAAGCAGATCTGAGTGTCCGAAGCAATTGGACCAGAAGACGTAAGAAGACGCGAGCGTGATATTCATATGCGCGGGTGCGAGAAAAGAACTTGAGAGGCAGCGAAGAGCACGCTCAAGCCGTGCTATGTAGCACGCCCGTGCCAGGTACGCCACTTTTGCTGTTTTGCAGGTCAGAGGAGAGCACGCCCAGGCCGTGCTCATCAGCACGGCCGTGCCACGATCAGACCAACTTATTAATTGGCGCCCCTATTTAAAGAGCACGCTTTCAAACTGTCTCTTTTCCATCCCGCACGCCCTAGCCGTCACTTCTTTTCTCCCAAACTTTCTCTTTTCTTCTCCCTTTTCTCTCAAATCAAACACTTTCCACCCAAAATTTTCACATAATCAACTCCAACAATGCCTCCTAGATACAAACGTAGCAGACCCGCATCCTCCATTGCTGCTCGAAACAGCGCAACTACGCGATCTTCCACGGCTCCTCAACCTCCTTCACCTCCTGCACTTCCATTCGAATTCGCCTCATCCGATCAACAAGAAAGGTACACAAAATTGTCTCTTCGACCTATTCTACCGAATATATTTATTGATGAGACTGCTTTAGCACAAGTGGGTCTTAGAGATATTGTGTTAGAGCCGCTTAGGCGAATAGGATGGGGGGAATTTCTTGAGATGAAGGACTTAGTTTATGCCCCTCTAACTCTAGAATTTCTGAGTTCCTATCGCGCTTTTATTCCGTTATTGCCTAATTCACCACCAAGCCGGGTTAACTTTAGGCTTCTGAGTCAAGACTTTGAATTAACTGTGAATGAAATTAGCCAAATTTTCGGATTCCCCACAGAAAACAGTCAAATTCAAATTTCTAGTGATTTTAGTGCACGCAATACTTGGCAAGATTTTACGGGTGAAGTAAATTATAATCCCAGATATTCGAAGGCATCCAAATTGAAAAAACCTTCCTTGCGGTATATTCATAAATTTTTGTCAAATACTATATTTGGAAGGAGTGAAAGTGATGGGGTGTTGAGTTTGAATGAACTATATTTTCTGTGGGCTATTGAAAATGGGGTTCTATTGAATGTTGGGTATTGGCTCTGCCAGAGATTTGCGAAGGTGGCTAGAGCCGACAAAGGAGCTATAATGATGGGGTGTTTTGTGAACCGAATTGCTAGATACCTACAGGTTTGGAACCCGGCTAGGCCAATTCATGATAGTATAGGAGGGGGGCGTGGTACCAGGCTGGATGTCGATGTTATGATTCATATGAAGTTGATTGAAAAAGTTGGGGATGCATATCGAGTAATAGGTGCCCCAGAGAATGATTCTGATGAGGAAGAAGCCGAGGCTGCAGGCGGTGCTGACATGGAGGAGGATATCCCTCCACCTTTTACTTCTTCTTTTGGTGTAGGTACATCGGGTGCTGGCCCATCGTTCCAAGGCACATCCAACATGTCAAATGATGAAGTCCTTGCAAGGATGATGTCTCGAATGGACCTCTTTGACACGCGCCTTAGCGGAATGGAAACAATGATCACAGACCGTTTCTAGTCCATTGAGATCATGAATGGCAGTCTTGATTCTAAGATGGACACCATGCAAGGACAACTGCAGACCATCCTCCAGTTTCTGCAGCCACCCCCACCACCAGAAAATTGATGGATTTCTCTTTTCTTTTCTGTTTTTGTTTATGTTTCTTTTGTTTTAATACTTTGTCGTGGTTGTTTTCCCTTTTAACTTGTTTATTTGTTATGTGGATTTTTATAACCTCTTAGTAGTTTTTGTTCTTAATGTTTCGTTGCTCCTTTAGCTAAGACACTTTCCACCACCTTTCTATTGTATTGTTCAATACAATGTTGGTAAGTTTTTCTTCTTCTCTCTTACTGCTTTTCTTCAAGTAATGAAATAAGTTTGGGGAATTTATACACATTGGGGACAATGTGATTGATTGAATTGGGAGAAGGGAATTTTAGCTAAAAATTTTTGTTGTTTTTGCTTAACATGGTTGGAATGATTACAAGTAAGCTTGAAGATTCTCATATCTAGTAATAAGTGTTAAACATAATTGATTCTCAATTCTAGCATATTTAAGTTTTGAATTTGAAATTTTGATTTAAATATGTTCATTGATCTAAATTATTTGTTTCTAGAGTTTTAAACACTGATTTTTATGAGAGTTATGATATATAGGTGTGTTTCACTCTAAAGTATTTTAAACCTCGGCATTCCTAGAACAAAACTTAGAAATCCCTTCGAGGCGAAAAATTTAAATGTTTACTTTTTGAAAGAGATGATTTAGGCAATTTTTTTGTTGAAACCTATATTTAGCCTAGACCACCTAAATTAAAAATATGACTCTTGAAACCAACTTTGAAGCCTAAAAACCGTAAATTTTTCTTCTTCACCCTCAATAAACCAAGCCATTAAAACCAAAATTCAATTTTCCTACCCTAAGTACAAAGGATTGTATGATTGAAAGATTCGATTTTTAATTAGAATGTAGCAACAAAAGAGGGAGAATTCATCAAATAATACTAGCAAATAAAGAAAAGAAGAAAGATTCAAGAAAGAGGCACATGAAAAGCAATCAAAAGAATTCAAGAAAAAAATAGAAAAAGGCAAGGAAGAAAAGTGCCAAAAATATTAAGAAAAGACCTTGTCCAAGATGCCTCTAGCTAGTAAGAAAGTTTCAAAACAAGACACTCCCTAGAACTGGAAAAAGTTTAATTAAAATAGAATCTTGAAAGTTATACATTCTTTTGTACTTTTTGTCTACATTTTTTCCCTTTCTTTGATTAAGCAAAGTTTACACCAAGAAAGCCCCGTTACAACCCAAAATAAAGACCTTCTGATCTTTTAATCGTATGCATTTAAATCGTGGAGAAAGGATGACTAATTCTGCATATGGGAATGCCACCTTTGCTCTATCAATTGTCTTATTTTTAAATGCTTTAGATGATTCATGTCCTGTTTATCATAATTCGAATAAGTATTAGTGTTGACAATCTCTTTAAACTTGTATTTTACTCAATGAATGTGTTTTCTTCAAAATAAAGAGTCAAGCTTAAATGTGAATAGCATAGGGAACAATTAAGTCTATTCACTTATTTACTAATCATGATATCTTGAAAAGTTATTGAGATTATCTCCAAACATGGTAAGCTAGTGTCGTCAAATCTTTTTCTTTTAGTTTTGTTGCTTGAGGACAAGCAATGGTTTAAGTTTGGGGAATTTTGATAGGTGTTAATTTTATAGTGTTTTAATATAGTTTTTATTAGAATTTTAGCAAGTTTTTATTGCTTTAATTTGATTTTTAAATCACTTTTAGTATAATTGTGTTCAAAAGCTTCCTTGACTTTTAATCCGCTTGATCTAAGAGAAAATTACAGGAATTTGGCGCAGAAAAGAGCTCTATATCACAAGGCACTTGACTTCTAGCACGCCCTAGCTGTGCTAAGTGGCACGGCCAAAGTCGCGAGCGCGACATTCACAAGCGCGAGTGCGACAATTAGAAAAGAGAGTCAGAAGATTTGCAAAGAAAAGTCGCGAGCGAGACATTCGTATACGCGGGCGCGAGCTGAAGTCGCGAGCGCGACATTCATATACGCGGGCGCGACATTCATATACGCGGGCGCGAGAAAGCACCTTTGAGAGGCAGAAAGAAGCACGCCCTGCCTGTGCTATGCAGCACGCCCGTGCCTCAGGACTTCACTAGCCCGTGCTACCTAGCACGCCCCGTGCTTCACTAGCCAGACCTCCAGACTACAGCACGCCCAGCCCGTGCCATGAAGCACGCCCGTGCTGCCCAGGCAGAACCAGCGTGAATTTAATACGCAAATCAAGCTCTTTCTCACATGGGCCGACTTCAGGGAGTTTCCTAAACACACTAAACAAGACCTGAACCTATTCTTAGGGAAAAAGGAGTCCAAATCAAGAAGAAATCAAGAACCTAAACAGTCATGATCTCCTATAAAAGATTTTGCACTAAATAAGGATTCTATTTCCTAAAAGGAGTCAAACTTGCCTTCAGGAGCTCTATATAAAGAGAAGAACTATTCATAGCAGAGGGCTCGTTTTTATGCAATTTCTCTACATAATTCTCTCTCTCAAAAAGATTTCAAGCTTCAAATAATTGTGCTAAGATTCAAGGAAGCCATCAACATAGTTGTGATACAGTTTTTATTCTAAACTTTTCATCTTGTTTCTTTCTTTATTATTGTCTTTAAATATGATGAATGATTCAAGTGTGATTGAGTTTAATTTAATTACTATGTCTAGCTAAACTTTTATACTAGGGATTTGATGTAATTTAATTCGATTCCAGCTTATAATATTAGATTTATTTTTCTTTATTCTTGTTATAACTTATTATTGTGCTTAAGGCTTCCAGGCAGAAAAATTCCCCTGGATTGAATTATTTCAATAACATCATTCGAGAGAAGGGTTATTGATATGAATAAGGTAATAATTTACTTGAGAATAATAACTTGATGTGGAAACTATATGGTTTGACTCAAGGGGGGCTTTCATAAGTTAATAAAGTATTAAGTTGTGAATTCATAAAACAACCATAAAACCTAATGATCTGATTCATGTTTAATTTCACTATTAATATAGGTGATTAAATTGGATTAGAATAGCTAACAATAAATCGGGAGAGCTTGTTAGTAACCTTAGGGTTGTTTTCTCCTACTTGAACAATTAAACTTGATTAATGAACTAATAGAACAAGCTGGATAGAATTAAATGAAATCAAATTCCCTAGTAGCTTAATCCCCTGATTTCTTTTCACCTAAATTTTGTGTTTGATCTCTTTTACTTTAAATTTTATTTACTTTACAGCGAACTCCTTTTATCATCGTCTAAATAATAATAGGTTAACATAATTTTGGTAATTGATAAACAATCCCTGTGGATACGATACTTTCTTACTCTATACTACTTGTTGCGATTTCGTACACTTGCGAAAAACGCTGTCACTGGCATCCTCAATCTTTACATTCTCTTCTTTCTCAGTCTTTTCAAAGTCCTTTTTCTCTTCAATCTTAAATTCCACTTTTTCATTTTCTTCGTCTATTTCCTTTTCTGATTCTGTTTCAATTCCAGCTACCATCTCCTTTTCTTCCTCTGTTTCTTCCTTCTCTTCTTCTTCTAATTTCTCTTCCTTTTCTTTCTTCTCTGCATCCTCCAACTTAACTTTCCCTTTTTCTTCTCTTCTCTTCTTTTTCTCAGCTTCTTCTCCTTTTTCTTCTTTTTCTTTCTTTTCTTTTTCTTCTTCAATTCCTTTTTCTTTTTCTTCATCTTCTTCTTCGTCTTTCAGTTTCAAAGACTCACTGTCTAGCTTTGAAACATTGTGACCCTCACTTTCATTTAACTTTACTTCCAAAAACTCAAACATAGGGGTGAGCACCATGCCATAGGTAGTTTCTTAGGACTATTTTGCATCTTATCAAAGATGGTGTGACAAAGATTGAAGGGTTTCTTCTCAGTTATATGCCACATTATGCACATCTCAACCTGATTCACATAAGTGAGTGAAGCACTCTTTGGGTAAATGTAGTGCACAATCAATTTATACAACCACTTCATACTGTCAGTTAAGTTTAAACATTCAATAACACCCTGTTTATCTGCAGAACCTTTCTTCACAATTTTCTTAACAAATTCTTCCTTTTTGTATCTGCTAACCTTAGAAATATCTTTGATTTTCGTTACCCTAGACCCAGTGTTTGGTATATTAAAGATCTGCCTCAAGTCAGCGTAAGATAATGCTTTGATTATCCTTCAATTTTTACAGAAATTGATTTCGATCCACTAGTTTTAAGAGAACCGTAAAACTCCTTAACCACTTTCTCATAACACGGTCTGTTCAAGGATAAAAAATCCATCCATCCCTGAAACTCAAAGAGTTCCTTGAAGTTGAACTCGTCCTTCCCAAAGAACTTCTAGTCTATTACATAAGAACGCATAAGAGGGTATGGAGAAAGAATAGATTTACCTTTGGCGTGAGAACTAGCGACCTATTTCTTTGATTTTTCTATTTTTGCTTTTTCTTTCTTTGGTTCCTCAACAGATTTCTTTTTTTTCAACTCCTTCTGTTCATACTTCTTTGATAACCTTTTGAGAAGTTGAAGTTCTTGTTCCTTCAGAGAGTCTAAGGAGGAGGTAGAACTCGATCCGGCCATTGTTAAGGTTTTGAAGCAAAAAGCGTTTTAAGGTTTTATTGTAAGAGGGCAAGAGAGAAGACATAGCAGTTTTTAATAGAGAAGCAAAAATGATTAAGTTGAGAAATAATCTTTAAGAAAGAGAGAAACACTTTTAAAAAAAAAATTTAAAAAGAAAAATAATGCCACCAAAACTTAAATAAAGCAAATACATAAAACAAGGTAAAACAAACACACAAAAAATAAATTGATTATTTTTGAATTTTGTCTAAAGATAGAACCTGATAATGACATTAGAAAGTCATATCAAAGCAATATGCATTTCTTTTAGACAAAAATATTTTTAGAATCACATAATTCTAAAAAACATAACACAGAGCAAATCCTTTAATTTCAAATATAGAAAGCCGTTTAGAACATACTTATAGAGTTCTAAATTTAAGAGTTTAGAACTAACATATCGAGCTCTCTTCTAATTAAGCAAAATTGGCTTTCATTCAATGGTTTAGCGAAGATATTTGCCAATTGCTTTTTTGTTGAAATGAACTCAATCACTATATCACCTTTTTGAACATGATCACGTATGAAGTGATGTTTGAGTTCTATGTGCTTGGTTCTAGAATGTTGGACTAAATTTTTGGATAAATTGATGGCGCTTATGTTGTCACACTTGATTGGTACTGTTTCTAATTTCTGACTGTAGTCTGCTAATTGTTGCTTAATCCATAGAACTTGTGCAACATAGCTTCCAGTAGCAATATATTCCTCTTCTGCAGTAGAAAGAGCAACAATTGTCTGTTTCATGTTAAACCATGATACAAGCGCGCTACCTAGAAACTGGCAAGTTCCAGACGTGCTTTTTCTATCTATTCTGTTTTTACAAAATCAGAATCACTATACCCAACAAGATCAAATGTATCGCCTTCAAAATACCACAGACCCAGATTAGAAGTTCCATAAAGATATCTTAGAATTCTTTTTACAGCAATTAAATGAGATTCTTTGGGACACGACTGAAATCTAGCACATAAACAAACACTAAAGTGTATGTCAGGTCTACTTGCCGTTAGATATAGTAAAGAACCAATCATACTTCTAAACAATTTGATGTCCACATCCTTACCTTTTTCATCTTTTTCTAATTTTGAGGATGGACTCATTGGTGTACTACATACCTTGGCATTTTCCATGTTGAACCGTTTCAGCAATTCCTTTGTATACTTTCCTTGGTTTATGAAAATTCCATTTTCACATTGCTTGATTTGAAGTCCAAGGAAGAATTTTAATTCTCCCATGATGCTCATTTCGAACTCATCTTGCATAATCTTAGAAAATTCCTTACAAAGAAGGTCATTGGTAGAACCAAAGATTATGTCATCAACATAGATTTGTACAACTAGAATATCATGTGCTTTATTTTTGATAAATAGTGTTGTATCAACCTTTCCTCTAGAAAAAATATTTTCTAATACAAACTTACTTAATCTTTCATACCAAGCTCTAGGAGCTTGTTTCAAACCATAAAGAGCTTTAGTAAGTTTGTAAACATGATTTGATTTGTCATATACTTCAAAACCAGGAGGGTGTTCTACATACACTTCTTCATTTAGAAAGACACTTTTCACATCCATTTGATACAACATGAAGTTTTTAAAACATGCAAATGCACAAAGCATTTTAATGGCCTCAAGTCTTGCTACTGGAGCAAAGGTCTCATCAAAATCGATACCTTCCTCTTGGTTGTACCCTGATAGGTGTTAATTTTATAGTATTTTTAATATAGTTTTTATTAGAATTTTAGTAAGTTTTATCACTTTGATTTGATTTTAAATTCAATTTTTGTATAATTTTGTTCAAAGCTTCCTTGAATCTTAACCTGCTTGATCTAAGAGAAAATTGTAGGAAATTAGCACTGAAAAGGACATTACGAGGCAAGATACTCAGCCTCCAGCATACCCAAGACATGCTAGAAAGCACAACCGTGCTAAAAGCTAAGGAAGTCAAGGGAGAATAAGAAGTAAGCACGGCTTGGGTTGTGCCAAAAGGCACGGTCGTGCCAAAAGGGGACTAAGGCGTGTCAAGTCTAGCACGCCCATGACAATCCCAGGTGGGAAGGACAGAAGCAAGCACGCCCCAGCCTGTGCTAAGTGGCACGCCCGTGCCTCAAAGATTCATCAGGGTGTGCTTACCCCGTGCTTCACCAGCCAGACTTCCAGACTTAAGCACGCCCCAGCCGTGCATAATGGCACGCCCGTGCTTCGAAGACAAAACTAGCGTGAACTAAAAATGCATATCAATCTTTTCCTCACATGGGCCCACCTCAGAGAGTTTCCTAAACGTACTAAACAAGACCTAGACCTATTTTGGAGGAGAAAGGAGTCCCAATTAAGAAGAAATCCAAGGCCTAAATAGTCATGATCTCCTATAGAAGATTTTGTACTAAATAAGGATTCTATTTCCTAAAAGGAGTCAGATTTGCCTTCAGGAGCTCTATATAAAGAGGGGAACTTCTCATTGCTGAAAATCTCGTTTTTTAGTGTATTCTCTAAATAATTCTCTCTTTCTCAAAGACTTCAAGCATCCAAGATTTGTGCCAAGATTCAAGGAAGCCATCCACATAGCTGAGATTCAGTTTTTACTTCTAAACTCTTCATCTTGTTTTTCTTTTCATTATTGTCATTAAGTATGATGATTGATTCAAGTATGACTGACTTTTATTTAATTACTATGTCCAGCTAAACTCTTATACTAAGGATTTGATGTAACTTGGTTCGATTCCAATTTATAATATTAGATTTGTTTTTCATTGTTCTTGTTATAATTTATTATTGTGCTTAAAGCCTCCAGGCAGAATTCTCCCCTGGATTGAATTATTTCAATAATCACTATAGGAAGAAGGGTTTTTGATATGAAAAAGATAATAAATTACTTAAGAATAATAATTTGACGCAGAAGCTATATGGTTTGACTCAAGGGGGGTTTTCATAAGTTAATAATCATTAGGTTATGAACTCACAAAACAACCACAAAACCCAAAGATCTGATTTATGTTTGATTTCACTATTGGAAGATAGATAATTAAACTAGATTAAAATAACTAACAATACATCGGGAGAGCTTGTTAGTGATTCTAGGGTTGTTTCTCCTACTTGGACAATTAAAATTGATTAATGAACTAATAGAATAAGTTGGATAGAATTAAGTGAAATCAAATTCCCTAGTGGTCTAAATCCCTGATTTCTTCTCACCAAAATTTTGTGCTTGATCTCTTTCTGTTTTTATTTTCAAATTTATTTTCCTTACAACAATTCTCTCTTATTATCGTTTAAATAATAATTGGTTAACATAATTTTGGTACTTGATATACAATCCCAGTGGATACGATACTCTCTTACTCTATATTACTTGTTGCGATTTCGTACACTTGCGAAAATCACTGTCATACCCTTAAGCCACTAACCTTGCTTTGTTTCTCACAACATTACCTTATTCATCAAGCTTATTTCTAAACACCCATTTTGTTCCAATAATAGAATGGTTTTTTAGGTCTAGAAACAAGTTTCCAAACTTGGTTTATCTCAAATTGATTTAGCTCTTCTTGCATAGCAAAAATCCAACTCTCATCATTTTGAGCATCTTCTAAATTTTTAGGTTCTAATTGAGAAACGAAAGCAACATTACCAAAATATCGCTTATATTGAGCTCTAGTCATCATCCTTTCTGAAGGATTATCTATGATGTCCTCTTATGGATGATACTTGTGAAATCGCCATTCTTTTGGTAATTGAGAATCTTCATTTTCTATTTCTGGCATTAGACTTTCAGTTGCATTTTGATCTTCATGTTCATCTTCTGGTTCAGCCTGGTTATCAACATTCTGCTCACTTTTTGGCTGTTCTAGTTGTTCTGATTGTTCATTCTGCTTTTCTTGACAGAATCTACAACATCATCATTTTCTAAAATTCTAGAAGTAGAGTCAGATTCATCAAACACAACATGAATAGATTCTTCTACGACTAGAGTTTTCTTATTAAACACCCTATATGCTTTTCTATTACTAGAATATCCTAGAAAAATTCCTTCATAAGATTTGGCATCAAATTTAGCAAGATGATTTTTCTTGTATAACTCATATGGAGTCTTTTTAAGTTTAGATCTTACCAAAACCCTGTTTAGAATATAACAAGCAGTGTTAACGGCTTCTGCCCAGAAGTACTTTAGTAATTTAAAATCACTTAGCATGATTCTGGCCATTTCTTGAAGTGTTCTATTCTTGCGTTCCACTACTCCATTTTTTTGAGTTGTTCTAGGTGCTGAGAAGTTATGGAAGATTCCTGATTTGTTGCAAAAAAGTATCGAATTTCTAATTTTCAAATTCTCCTCCATGATCACTTCTAATTGCAGAGATGTTGTATCCTTTCTCATTTTGTATTCTCTTGCTAAGATGAACAAACATATCATATGACTCATCCTTATTTCTAAGGAAGAGTATCCAGGTGAATCTTGAATAGTCATCTGCAATAACAAATGCATAGAATTTTCCTCCAAGACTAGAAGGAGTAATAGGTCCGAATAAATCAAGGTGTAGTAATTGGAAAGGTCTAGAAGTAGAAACCATGCCCTTAAATTTGAAAGATGTTCTAATTTGTTTGCCTAATTGATAAGCATCACAAATGTGATCTTTTTCAAATTTCAACTTTGGCAAACCTCAAACCAAATCTTTCTTTGACAGTTTAGAAATAAGGTGCATGCTTTCATGTCCAAGTCTTCTATGCCATAACCAACTAGAATTATCAACAGAAACTAAGCATATGTTTAGGTTATACATATCAGAGAGATCTACTATGTATATATTCTCAAACCTTTTTCCAACAAATAAAGTTTTATTGTCATGCATGTTATGAACTTCACAATAAGAGGGTTCAAAGATCACTCTTTTATTTTTATCACAAATCTGACTCACACTTAACAAGTTATAATGTAATCCTTCTACTAAGCATACATCTTCTGTTGAAGGATTAGAACCTACCACACCAATACCAACAATTTTACCTTTTGCTTTGTCCCCAAAGCTTACTGTACCTCCCTTTTTCGTTTCTAATCTGGTGAATTTCTTTCTATCACCAATCATATGCCTAGAGCAAGCGTTGTCCATGTACCACATTTTTGTTTTCAGCTCCCTCCTTAGGCACACTTGAAAAGATCAAGCAGATTTAGGTACCCAACTCATATTGGGTCCTGGAGGGTTAGTGATAACAGGTGCATTCAGCTTACTATGATTTTTCTTTCTGTTGAGACTATCAGATTTCTTATGTTCTAATGTCACAACATTAGAAACAACATTTTTCTTATTAGAAACATGATTCTGTTTAGAAATGCCATCATAGCTAAAACTTGTCTTTTCTTTAGAAAATGATTCTCAAAGTGATTTTAGAATTCTAATCTTAGTTTTTAAAGATTCATTTTAAGAATTCAGATTCTTACATTTTTCTTCAAAGTGTTTCAGATTTTCAGAAAATCTATTATTACAATTCTTAAGATCTTTGATCTCTATTATAAGATCTTTGCATGTAACTTTTCGATAAAAAGTATCTTTTAAATGATTAGATTCAGTTTTTAACTTTCTGAAATCTTTCTTTAGAATTTTATGCTTTCTAACAAGCATTTCAAATTCATTGCAAAAATTATTATAAATATCTAAAAGATCATTTTCTGAATCAGGTTCTGTGAACCCCTTCCCCAAATGTCATAGGCATGTGATGCATATGATGAATGAGAAGAAATACACGTAATGTGTGTGAGTCGCCACCTTGTTTAATTATTTAAGGGTAAACCAGGAAAAAACCCTAAGTGACTCCATTTTTAATTAACCTAGTTACTAGATTAATTATCCCAATGATTAAGGCACAATCTACGAACCCGAGATGAATCCCGAGACTATGTCATGCCGATAAACTAACCGATGAATGAATGCTTTGCAAGGTGAACGATGGATTAATGAAATGTTTGAGTGATTTCGACTTGCCGCTCGGGGTTAAATCCCGAACGTGCCTACATACTTCCGTTTGAATGGAAGATCAAAGTCAACGTAGTTCGATAGGCCTCTTTTAGAGGGCTTTGAATGATATGCTTAATGCATGGGTGTGTGTATGCTTAGTGCATGATTTTGTGTATGCTTAGTGCATTTTTGTGTATGCTTTGTGCATTTTGTGTGTATGCTTTATGCATGATTGTGTGTATGCTTCGTGCATTTTGTGTGTATGCTTTATGCATGATTGTGTGTATGCTTCGTGCATGAGTGTGTATGCTTTGTGCATGAGTGTGTATGCTTTGTGCATGAGTGTTTAGGCATTTCGCCAAAGATTGATTGATTTTTAGACATGTTGCCAAAAATGTTGATTTTAATGGCTTTTAGCCAAAATGATTTGATTTAGGCAATTGTTGCCAAAATGTGCGATTTAGGCGATTGTCGCCAAAATGGTTGATTTTAAGGCCTTTGGCCAAAATGTGTTGTTTTAGGCAATTGTTGCCAAAAATGTGCGATTTAGGCGATTGTCGCCAAAATGGTTGATTTTAAGGCCTTTGGCCAAAATGTGTTGTTTTAGGCAATTGTTGCCGAAAATGTGTGATTTAGGCGATTGTCGCCAAAATGGTTGATTTTAAGGCCTTTGGCCAAAATGTGTTGTTTTAGGCAATTAGTTTGCCAAAATGTGCGATTTAGGCGATTATCGCCAAAATGGTTGATTTTGAGGCCTTTGGCCAAAATGGTTCAATTCTACGACTTTTAGTCAAAAAAGATTGATTTTAAGGCGTTTCGCCAAAATGGTTCGGTTTTACGACTTTTAGCCGAAAAAGGTTGATTTGTAGGCATTTTGCCAAAAAATGTTGATTTAGGCTTTTAGTCACAATTATTGATTAATTGGACTTAAGCCGGATTTGTTCGAAATAAGGCAGTTGAACCGTAGTTATTAATTAACTAGGCTCTTTTAGCCAATATTGTCGGATTTAAACTTTAATACCACGATTATTGATTAACCGGGCATTTAAGCTTAATCAAATTAATTTAAGACGGTTTATTTGTCTAAATGATGATGTGAATGCGTTTATGCAATTATAGAATTATTAAGAGTAGAAAAGAAGTATGCATGAAGTGCTAAAATTAAATAGGCAGAGTTTCGTTTACGTACCTGATTTAATCGTCGACCACTTCTTAACTCCAGGTTAAGCTCCTCGTTTAGGTATATTAATTAATTTTTAATTTTATTTAATTTTAGTGGTCAAATATCACAATAAAAATGCAATAAAAATTAAATTAAAATGCAAAAAGCGGTAAAGAAAACGCAAGGAGCGTGAGAGGGAGAAGGATTCGTCCGTCAAAACAGACAAGGCGCACCAGAAAATGGCTGAAAATGGCCTATTTATAGGCCATTTTCAGGTCCCGGGCGGCAGCTGCCGCCCAGGGGGGCTGGGCGGCAGGTGCCGCCCAGGAGGGCGGCAGCTGCCGCCCTGTCGGTGGGGCGGCAGGCCCCGCCCACGCTGGGCGGGGGGTGCCGCCTGGGAGGGCGGCAGCTGCCGCCCAGTCGGTGGGGCGGCAGGCCCCGCCTGGTCTGGGCGGCAGGTGTCGCCCAAGCTGGGCGGCAGGTGCCGCCCAGGGGCGTGGGGGGGCCAGGCCCCGCCTGCGCGGGGCGACAGGCCCCGCGCGTGCTGGGCGGCACGCCTCGCCCGCGCGGGGCGACAGGCCCCGCGCGCGCTGGGCGGCTGGCCTCGCCCGCGCGCGCTGGGCTGCAGGCCTCGCCCGCGCGCGCGGCAGGCCCCGCCCGCGCGGGCGTCAGGCCCCGCGCGCGCTGGGCGTCAGGCCCCGCGCGCGCTGGGCGGCAGGCCTCGCCCAGGAAGTGGGGCGGCTGCTGCCGCCCAGGCTGGGCGGCTGCTGCCCGCCCTTCCCGGCGGCTGCTGCCGCCGTGCCCGGCGGCCGGCTCCGCCGTGGCCGGCGGCAGGCGCCGCCGTGCCCGGCGGCCGGCGCCGGTGTGGACACCGTGCCTCGTTCCGAGGGCCTTTTTGGGAGTTTCGGACCTCCGAAAAATATTCTGGGACCTGTTCCGGATCCTCGCAATATTCCGGACGTTTTAAGTACCATATTGACATATTTTCGGTGAACTTCCGAACTCCGGTCCGGCCAGACTGTTTGCAGTCCGGGAAAACAGGCTTTCTGAGCCTCAAAATTTGGGTATTCACAGTTGCCCCCCACCGTCTACCATAAAAATGATTTATGGGAGTCGGTGGTTGTCTGAAACGCAAATTTTGTAGGCGAAAACTGGACGCGTCCAGAAGACCCGCCTCTTGACTATTTGCTTATAAATAGCTTGAAAAAACTCATTTTCATTCATTCTAAACTTTCTAACCTAAGGAACTCTCTCAAATTCTCTCAACTTCTAAAGCTTCAAAATTCTTTTCTCTTTTTTTTTTTTTTTTTTTTTTTATGGCTTCCTCTGATCTGAGCGGTGAGGAATACCTGGGGTCTCTGGGGATCTCGCTTGACGAGGTCAACCTTACGGCGGACGCTAACACTCACGCTTCCGTCACAGGCATCTTCGCCCAGGTACGCCTCTTTTTTTTTTTTTTTTTTTTTTTTTTTTTTTTTTTTAGGGGTTGACAAAATGGGGATTGTGATTTTTCGGGCCTCCTGTGGCC
Organism: Jatropha curcas; assembly: GCF_041381405.1. Classification (NCBI taxonomy): domain Eukaryota; kingdom Viridiplantae; phylum Streptophyta; class Magnoliopsida; order Malpighiales; family Euphorbiaceae; genus Jatropha; species Jatropha curcas. Next base: position 5,823,632 of record NC_143157.1, on the reverse strand, counting down.
AGAAAGAGAACTTTGGGCCTTCGTGGCCTGAATGTGCTTTTCGGGCCTTAGGCCGAATTGTGAATTGTCGGGCCTCTACGGCCAGAGTGTGATTTTCGGGCCTTAGGCCGAATTTGTGAATCTTGGGCCTCTGCGGCCGAATTGTGATTCTCGGGCCTCTGTGGCCGAATTGTGTGAATTTTGGGCCTCTGTGGCCTGATTGTGATTTTTCGGGCCTGTGTGGCCGAAAATGTGAATTTTGGGCCTCTGTGGCCTGATTGTGATTTTTCGGGCCTGTGTGGCCGAAAATGTGAATTTTGGGCCTCTGTGGCCTGATTTGTGATTTGTGGGCCTCTGTGGCCAGATTGTGAATTTTCGGGCCTGTGTGGCCGAAAATGTGAATTTTGGGCCTCTGTGGCCTGATTTGTGATTTTTCGGGCCTGTGTGGTCGAAAATGTGAATTTTGGGCCTCTGTGGCCTGATTGTGATTTTTCGGGCCTGTGTGGCCGAAAATGTGAATTTTGGGCCTCTGTGGCCTGATTTGTGATTTGTGGGCCTCTGTGGCCAGATTGTGAATTTTCGGGCCTGTGTGGCCGAAAATGTGAATTTTGGGCCTCTGTGGCCTGATTTGTGGTTTGTGGGCCTCTGTGGCCAGATTGTGAATTTTCGGGCCTGTGTGGCCGAAAATGTGAATTTTGGGCCTTTGTGGCCTGATTTGCGATTTGTGGGCCTCTGTGGCCAGATTGTGGATTTTCGGGCCTGTGTGGCCGAAAATGTGAATTTTGGGCCTTTGTGGCCTGATTTGTGATTTGTGGGCCTCTGTGGTCAGATTGTGAATTTTCGGGTCTATGTGGCCGAAAATGTGAATTTCTGTTTTTTATTTTTCTGCACTCACTGTTTTATTAGTATGCATGCTAAGGTAGAATTAAGACATTATCCTTAGTAA